>NC_142664.1:18280408-18583325 GCF_026168435.1 Sesamum indicum | reverse complement strand
GTTTTAGGGGCATTGAAATATTAAAAAATTTAGATGCAGGACTTATATAAACATTAAAATATTTATAAACTATTTATATCGTTATTCTAATTTATCAAAATATTAAGTTTGTATATTATATGTAAGTGTAAATAAAGTATACATAATTTTTTGCATATAAAATATTAGAAAAATAATGGGGGCTGCTTTAGGATGTGTTCGAAGTCAAGCTATTAAGGTTCGAAATCCGCTTAAAATTTCAGAACTCATCCCAATCTAAGTGGGTTGGGTTCAAATTCACTCCAAATCGATCGTCATATTAATGTGTGGCACTTATCTATACCAATTTTGGTTACACACGTAATGTAAATTCAAATCGATCCCATTGATTGTAAATTGGTAAACGATTTAATCAAAAAATTAAATATAAATTTTGAAGGAGGAAAAAAAGAAATAAAAAAAATAAAGAAAATTCCCCCAAATTCGTTATCAAGTGATTTCTCGAAGATTCCATATGCTTCCCAAAAGACAAAAACAACCACCCAAAAATTGCAAGAAAAGGCTAACAAACAAACAAATGACCATCAAAATTATTTGACAAGTAATGAGGGCGTAATTATGAACTTGAAGCGTGTAAGTCCACAACAACATCAATTTAACCGAAATAATTGACACCCTCTTCATTTTCATTACTTACCGTTTCTTACAACAATAAACACAACTAACAAACCAATCATGTCTTAAAATTCGACATATTTAATCATTTATTTCACGAAATTTAGTAATTAAACGCGTTGAATTTTTTCAATATTCAGAGACATTTTGAAAATCTCGTAAAGTAGGAAATTAAAAATATTGTACTCTTATTTTATGTGACTACAATATAATTTCTTATGATTGTATCGATATATTATTACAATATTAATATGATGATATAATTAGTGTTTAAATAACAATAAAAATTGACATGGAAAAAAGCTTTTTAATGAACTCATTAAATTCTTGCCGGCAAAAGTAACAGAGGAATACTACTCTAACGTCATCGAGAAAATAGCTGACATGATTTGAAACAAGAAAATTTTAATTGAGTGATTAACAACATCCAACGTCATAGATCTCGAAAACAATCATCATGACTTTAAGATAGTGCACCCATTACTAAACTAATCACATCTTGATATACATTAGTAAAAAAATATATAAAATTATAAGGGCAAAAGAGTAATTGGATATATAGGAGGCACACCATAAGTACATAAAACCTATCACACCATATAATTTTCAACACCCCTATAAATACCAAAATACTAATTTTTTAATCCAAGACTACTATTCATTGACAAGACCCCTCCTTCTTGATTATTACACATTTTGCGGAAATAATATTTCACCTGGTGTAAAAGTCCGTCGTGGTAAAATCCCGATTTATTCCTTAGCAAAAAAACCTCAACCACATCATTGGCGCCGTCTGTGGGAAAAAATTTCACCTCGACGTTGAGCATGCACACCAGGTCCCGAGCCCGTGACGTACACGATCTAGACGCAATACGAGAAGCCCAAGCGAGCGGAATGGAACAGAACCCCCCTGGCGAACAGTCAGTTCCTCAGGAGGTAACCCCCCTAACACACCAGCAAACACCCCTCAATGGGGGACTCCCCTCATCACATCAAAAATCTTCGGCCGTGCCCCCAACCGGAGTGCTCCCCTCGGAGGCTCCACCCCAAGAACCGATGATCCAGCTGACGCAGGAGGCCTTGCTAGCCTTGATACGAGACGCGTCTACACGAGCTGCGGCTCAAGCCGTGGCCCAATTTGTGGCGCAACAACCAGTGAACCCGCCCCCTCCTTCCCCTCGTAGAAGTCGAGAACTATCCTCGGCTCCCGAGGAGGAGGAGCAGAGGCGAGAGGAAGTAAATAGTCGGATTTCCAGACCCACAGTTGCACAAACTCAAGATCGGAATCTCCATAATCGAGAATCTTTCGCCCCCCCACCAACTTGGGGAGCCGAGGATTCCCACTTGCCGTTGGGTGTGGCACCTCCAAGACGGAGCCCATTTGCCTCCAACATTCGGGCAGAGGCGCTCCCAGCTGGTCTCAAGGTGTCAAATCTGTCGGAGTATGATGGAACGGGAGACCCACAAGAACACTTAGACAAATTTTACGCCAAGATTGATTGGTACGATCTAAGTGACGCCGCTTACTGCAAGGTCTTCCGCACTACGCTGTCAAAACGCGCATTAGCTTGGTTCAACCAACTGCCCGCTGGAACTATTTCTAGCCTCAAACAATTGGTTCAACGTTTCTTGCACCACTTCTCCATGAACAAAAAGGTCCCAAAAACGGCGGCATATCTATTTACTATCCGTCAGAGGGAAGGCGAGACTCTGAGAGATTTCATGCAAAGGTTCGTAGATGCAGTGCATGAGGTTCCTCATGTTAACCAAGAGTTGTTAGCTAGTATTGTCCAACAGAATCTACAACCGGGAAGATTCAAAGAGTCTATAGCAGGCAAGCCCCCTAGCGGTATGGAAGATTTACTCGTGCGCTCCCAGAAATACATCCGGATTGAGGAGTCTAATGCTTTGGATCCTTCCCTTAGCGGCAAAAGGAAGGTCGAGAAGAGGAAAAAGAGCCGAAAAAGAAAGATGAACGCAAGCATGTGCCTCTGGCGGGGTTTGCTCACTATACCCCCTTGAATGCTCCCAGGGGGGAGATATTAATGGTGGCGGAACAGCAAGGGCTAATCAGTCAATGGCCGACAAAGATGAAAGATAACCCTAAGAGACTCAAATCCGACAAATATTGTCGTTTTCACCGAGACAGGGGACACATGACGGAGGAATGCCATCACCTGAAGAATGAGATAGAAAAATTGATCCAGCGGGGACACTTAAAGGAGTATGTCAACCACTATGCACAAGGACGCAATTTTGACCGTGGGCCGAATGTGCAAACTCCTCGTGACGATAACTATCCCACCGCAAGAGTCATCCTGTGACCTCAAAACGATCAACAAGCCATGAAGGAGGAGCTCAAAGTTCACGTAGCGGAAAAAAAATATTTTTTGGCTAGTCACTTGTAATAGGAGAAAACTCGAGTAGTAGCTCGACATATCCTTCTCCCCTTTTGATTTTCCCTAACACTTTGTATTTCGGAGTTTAAGTAATGAAGTTGGTTTTCTTGTAGTAGTCCCAACAAACGAGACGAATTTAGGCGTAAAGATCCTTGAAGTTTCACGAGGACCCTAGAGGCAAAAATCGTCATTGTCATATAGACAAAAGTCGCTATTGCCCCGGGACCCCCTAAACGGAACTTTCATTGAGATCCTCGTCAATAATGTCGCCCCGGAAACTTCACATCCCTTTGAAGTTGGTAAAAGACCGACTCCGGGACACGAAGTATCCTTTGAGGCAACATCCCCTTATCAAATCCTTGAGGCAATGTCCCCACATAAATATGTTGGACTCGCAAAGTTTTGCCCCCCCTTCCGAAGTTGGTAAAAATCTAACTCCAGGGCATGAGCAAAAACATCCCTTGAGGCAACATTCGACGGATATAAGTCGTATGAGAACAAAACAACAACTGAGTAAGTGTAGCGACTACATTTACGAATATAGAATACTATCGAGTCACCTCCTAAGATTTTCAACCTAATGGATGATGAAAAAATCACCCCAAGAGGCAACGTCTTCAGAAAAGAAAAAAAATACGTCGCTTCACTTCCTCCAAAGTTTTGGGGGGCTCCATCACCACTTGTAAGAATTATTTATGGGGAGCCTCTCTTGAAAATGATGTCGAAATTCTCAAGACAAATGAAAAAATTTAGCGGATGAGATGAATAAACTCTGAATGACTCATACTAATAGAAAATGAGAGCAAGTATTGTTGAAAAATATTTGATGGTGTAGTGGTAGGAGTTCCTACTCACCACCCTTTTAACCTGGGTTCAAAACCCAGGTGACGCAAAAATTAGCACCTCCTCACAACACTTGAAAACTCAAGCTAAGCTTGAGGAGGGCTCGAATTACATCGCCTGGTGCGCTGCACTCCACCACCTGGTGCACCCCCCCGGCGCGCGGCCGCACTGCCTCGAGCTGGGCTCGGGGTGCACCACCTGGTGCACCCCCCCGGCCTCCAGCTCGAGGCACTGCCTCGAGCTGGAGGTGCGCGCGCCCACGGCCGCGCCATCCCCAGCTCGAGGCACCACCTCGAGCTGGGCTCGGGGTGCACCACCTGGTGCACCCCCCCAGCCTCCAGCTCGAGGCACTGCCTCGAGCTGGAGGTGCGCGCGCCCACGGCTGCGCCAGCCCCAGCTTGTGAGCTGGGCTCGGGGTGACCCCCTGGTGCACCCTACGACCGAGGTGCACCCACTCCCATGTGTTAACTCAATTCAAAAAAATATTTACTCTCGCACAAAATATTCTACCAGAAAGTTCATATTCCGTCCGAGAGTGGGGGGCTGTATGATATACATTAGTAAAAAAATATATAAAATTATAAGGGCAAAAGAGTAATTGGATATATAGGAGGCACACCATAAGTACATAAAACCTATCACACCATATAATTTCCAACACCCCTATAAATACCAAAATACTAATTTTTTAATCCAAGACTACTATTCATTGACAAGACCCCTCCTTCTTGATTATTACACATTTTGCGGAAATAATATTTCACCTGGTGTAAAAGTCCGTCGTGGTAAAATCCCGATTTATTCCTTAGCAAAAAAACCTCAACCACATCTAATGAGTACTCAAATATCATACCTGCAAAAGGACCAAAATACCCCTCATTAAGGGCATTACAGTCATTTCGTGATCAGGATCCGCGAATATTGTAACAGGCGGGTCGCGTGTGACCCGACCCGGATCGCGTACACCGACCGGAAACTCGGACAATCCTCACCGTTCGATCAGAACGCACACCAACGAGATAAGGCCACGTGGCCCAGTACTTACCGTACAACTGGGTATTATAAATAGACCCCGGCACGCCATAAATGAGGTAACTGATACGCATTAATTGAGACCGAACTCCTAGATCGAACCAATTTCATTCGACCAAACTAACTTGAGCGTCGGAGGGTCATTGTCGGGGACGTGCCCGACGAGCTCACGGTTCGTGTTTTCATTCTCAGGGAACCCGAAATCTGGTCTTGGACGAATAGGCGCTTCGAGTAGAGATCGCATCACGAGATCGCATATTTCGACCCGGATCAGTTGGCGCCGTCTGTGGGAACATCTGAGAATTCCTTAGCATAATGGAAGGTTCGTCGAGGAGAAACGCCGGGGAAGAAGAAACTCCAAGGAAAGGGGTGGGAGCAACCATCCAACTAACCCCTGATGAGTTACAGAAAATGATAGAGGAAGCTAGCCGGAAAGCAATCGTGGAATATGAAAGAAGAACTGCGACCCCCCTGGTCAAGGAAACAGCGAGGAGGCAACTGTTCGAGAATGTGGAACCGCTTCGAGAGTCAAGAATACAGGGCGGACAGGAGCATCGCAGTAAACGACCAGCGTCATCCGACGCTGGCTCCAGCAGTCATAGTCGTGCGAAGAGAAGGGAACCGGTAATCTCGAGAGCGGAGGTAGAAAGTGTGGGAAAGCAGATAGAGAACCTTAACAGACAGATAGATGAACTCAAAAAACGAGGAGAAATAGTTGTGCACAACAAAAATTCACCCTTTAGCAACGACATCCTGGTCCAAGTGGTGGAACCCGGCTTCCGAGTACCCGATTTGCCAAGATATGATGGAACTAAGGGCCCCTACGAACATGTAGCGGCCTTCGATATGGTTATGAACTTATACGGGCAGCCAGGCCCAATCATGGCCAAGTTGTTTGCGACCACATTAACTGGAAAGGTACAAGAATGGTTCACGAACTTACCGAGGGGAAGCATTGATTCACATGAGCAAATGATCCAGAAATTCTCCTTCCACTTTGCAAGCCAAAGGAAGCAAAAGAGATCTGCCACCCATTTATTCACCATACGGCAGAGAGAGGACGAGACATTGAAGAGTTTCGTAGGGAGATTCAATAACGAAATGATAGAGATACAAGATCTGCGTATAGATATGATGGTCAGTATTTTGATTCATGGTTTGAAAAAAGGCCCGTTCGCATCCGCGCTTGCACGCGACCCGCCTGGAGATGCCGAGCAGCTCATGGCTCTAGCCCAGAAATATATAGACGAAGAGGAGATGAATGCGATGAAGGACTATGAGCGGAAGGAGCGCGAGCAGATGTACAGGAAGCCGAACGAGGCAAGAGAGGTCGGGGGAAGTAGACAGAAGCAAGAAAAGCAAAGGGAGACCAAATACATTCCCAAATATCACAACTACACCCTACTGCCAATGTCGCGGGAAAAGGCGTTGATGATGGTCGAGAATGCAGATGTTCTTAAATGGCCAAGGCACACTAGATATACACCCTCCAAGAAATTTTCCAACAAATACTGCAGGTTTCACCGGGAGAGAGGGCACAACACGGAAGAGTGCTTCCAATTGAAAGACGAAATCGAAAGGTTAATGAGGCAGGGGTACTTTAGAGACCGAGTCCCCCACAATTGTAGAACAGGCAGGGAGGAGCCAAGGAGAAGCAGATCGAGGAGCAGAGACAGGAACCCGGGGCCATCGAAGTCGATACACGCCCAAACCACCCCAAACAACGCGCCAACTAAAGGAGTAATTTACACGATTGCAGGGGGATCTAGCTCGAGTAGCTCGAACAGGGATAGGAAGAGATGCGCTCGAACTTCGAACTCAAGCCGAGGGAAAGAGTTCGTGCTGAAAGTGGAAGAAGAGGAAGCCATCTCCTTTAGCAGCTCTGATAAGCCCGAGGAGACGGGGGAGATGAACGACCCGATCGTCATCAGACTCGACATTGCTAATTTCACAGTTCACAAGGTCTTAGTGGACAGCGGGAGTTCCGCAGATATCATCTTAAAAAACGTGATTGACAAAATGGGCTTGGAAAATCTTCGGTTGGAGCCGGTCAAAACACCACTAGTCGGTTTTGGCGGAAGTGAAGTAACGTCCTTGGGAATGATTGAGTTGCCAGTATCCATAGGGGACGAGCCCAGGCGGAGGACAACAATGGTAAAATTTTTGGTAGTGGATACCCCATTTGCGTACAATGTGATATTGGGCAGGCCAGGACTGAACTCATTCAGGGCAGTCATCTCCACTTACCACATGAAGGTGAAGTTCCCAACGGATCGCGGGGTAGGAGAGGTAGCGTGCGACCGGAAAGAGGCGCGGAAATGCTACAATCTATCACTGAAGGGAGAACCCGAGGCGAAGAAGAGAAGAGTGAAAGAAGACGCTGAACCTCGGCCCTACGAGCCGGAGCACCTAAAGCCCAGTGAGGAGTACAAAGTCGTCCAACTCACTCCTGATGAGCCGGACAGAACCACCAGGATAGGAGCGAGCCTGAAGGAGAGAGAGGTGGCTATGATTGAATTCCTGAAAGAGAACATGGACGTGTTCGCGTGGGGTCCATCTGATTTCACAGGAATCGACCCTGGAGTGATCGTGCATAGGTTAAATACAGACCCAGCGATGCGACCTGTGCGACAAAAGAAGAGGTCTTTCGGGAGCGACAAAAATGAAATCATCCGAAAAGAAGTGGACAAGCTGCTCAATGCCGGGTATGTAGAGGAGATTCAGTACACCGATTGGCTATCTAACGTGGTGCTTGTCCCCAAATCCGCAGGGAAATGGCGAATGTGTGTGGACTTCACGGATCTGAACAAGGCGTGTCCCAAGGATCCCTACCCATTGCCCCGGATCGATGTCATGGTGGATTCCACCGCAGGTTACGAGATGTTCTCAATGATGGACGCGTACCAGGGGTATCACCAGATCCACATGGCGGAAGAAGACAAGGACAAGACTTCGTTCATCACGGAAAAAGGAATCTTTTGTTACAATATGATGCCGTTTGGTTTAAAGAACGCAGGAGCTACATACCAGCGCCTGGTTAACAAGATGTTCGGAGACCTGCTCGGAAAGACGATGGAGGTGTACGTGGATGACATGCTCGTAAAAAGCAAGAGGTCGCAGGATCACCTCACCGATCTCGCCCAGGCGTTTGCTATCATGAGATCATACGGGATGAAACTCAACCCAGACAAATGCACGTTTGGAGTAGGTGGAGGAAAATTTTTGGGATATATGGTTAGCGAACGGGGAATCGAAGCTAACCCGGAGAAAATTCGAGCCATCATGGATCTGCGCTCTCCAGCCACAATCAAAGACGTCCAGAAGTTGACAGGGAAAATCACCTCTCTCGGAAGGTTTATCTCGCGGTCAGCTGACAAAAGTCTCCCTTTTTTCAGGATTCTGAGAAAACCCAAGAACTTCGAATGGAACGAGGAGTGTGAGAAGGCCTTGCACGAGCTGAAGAAGTACCTGACGACCCCTCCCTTGTTAGCGAACCCGAAGGAACACGAAGAACTGTTCCTCTACCTGGGCGTATCGGAACATGCAGTCAGCTCGGTGTTGGTAAGAGAAGAAGGAGGTCAACAGAACCCCATCTACTACGTAAGCAAAATGCTCCAAGGGGCCGAATTGAGATATACGGAGATGGAGAAGTTGGCACTCGCGCTCGTGGTCACCGCTCGAAAGCTACGACCATACTTCCAATCGCACAAGGTGATCGTGCTAACGAACTACCCCCTGAAGCACATAATGTCGCGACCCGAAGCGTCAGGACGATTGATCAAGTGGACGGTAGAGTTGGGGCAGCATGACATAGAATATCGACCTAGGACGGCCCAAAAAGCACAAGTACTAGCAGATTTTGTGACAGAGTTAGCAGGTGAACCCGATCTACCCAGAATGGTCGAGGAGCAAACCTCCAAATGGATGCTACACGTAGATGGAGCCTCGAACGCCAACAGTGGAGGGGCCGGAGTATGGATACAGGGGCCGAAGGGAGTCGAGATCGAAGCAGCCTTTCGTCTGGCCTTCCCCGTGACCAACAACGAAGCCGAGTATGAGGCGCTCGTACTGGGACTAGAGCTCGCCTTCCAGGCGGGCGCCCAAGATTTGGAGGTGTTCACGGACTCTCAGTTAATCGCTCTGCAGATCGAAGGGGCGTATGAGACGAGAGAGAAGACCATGACAGCTTACAAGGAAATCGCTCAGCAATGGATGAGAAAATTTGACAGATGTTCGGTTTTGCAGGTCCCAAGAGCAGAAAATGACAAGGCTGATGCCTTATCCAAGTTTGGGGCGGCCATGGATGGGAGTGGAGATCGAAAGATCACGGCTCTGGTTCGAGCACGACCAAGTATCGCAGGCGGAAGGGAGGTGCAGACGGTCGCAGAACCTGAATCATGGAAGGACGAAATCGCCAAATATCTTAAAGATGGCACCCTGCCTCTTGACCCCATTGCCGCTAAGAGAGTCAAATTCAGAGCCACCCGATTCACTATGTTGGCAGGACAGCTCTATAAGCGAACGGTAGATGGACCTCTCCTGAAGTGTTTGGATGAGGAGAGAGCTCTATATGTTATGCGGGAAATTCATGAAGGGAGCTGTGGAAACCACTCTGGAGCAAGGTCGTTGGCTCAGAAGATAATACGTCAGGGATTCTATTAGCCCACGATGGCAAAGGACGCCAAAGAGCTAGTGAAGAAGTGTGAAAGTTGTCAGAAATACGCATCCCTTATACACCAACCCGCGACCCCGGTAGAGCCGATCAAAATAGCCTGCCCATTCGACCAATGGGGGATCGACATCGTCGGACCTTTTCCCCCTGCACCAGCCCAGAAAAAATTCATCATCGTGGCGGTAGAATATTTCACCAAATGGGTCGAAGCGGAAGCGGTCGCTAAAATATCTGAGAATGAAGTCATCAACTTCATTTGGAAAAATATCATCTGCAGGTTTGGTCTGCCTCGCATACTAATTTCCGACAATGGGATGCAATTTCAGGGGAAGAAGATCACGGGATGGTGCAAGGAGCTCAAGATCGCACAGCACTTCACGACAGTTGTGAACTCGCAAGCCAACGGTCAAACGGAGGTGACCAACCGAACAATCCTCCAGCATTTGAAAACACGGCTAGACAGTAAAGGATCATGGGCTGAGGAACTACCCGGGGTCTTATGGGCTTACAGGACAACACCTCGCACTGCAACAGGAGAGACCCCGTTCTGCTTAGTATATGGGACGGAGGCTATCATTCCAGCAGAGATCGGGGAGGAATCCCAGAGAGTGGCAATGTATGACCCCGAGGCTAACCAACAGGAACGAAGCTTTGACCTCACCATGATCGAAGAAAAGAGAGATGGGGCGTACGCAAGGATTCTGCACCACAAAGGGTTAATGATGAGAAGCCAAGGCCGAAGAGTTCGACCGAGAGAGCTCCAGGTGGGGGACCTCGTGCTTAAAAAAGTCGAAGTCTCAAAACATGTAGGTAAACTAGAACCCCCATGGGAAGGACCGTTCAAGGTGGTGGAAATCAAAAAGAAAGGGACGTATAAGTTGCAAGACATGCAGGGGCGAAGTCTACCACGGCCATGGAACATCCAGAACTTGAAAAGGTTCTATGCGTAGCCTCGAGAGATCGCAGAAAGGGAGATCGAACAGGAGCCTGCGAAAGGCCATCAACAAGGAGATCGAACAGGAGCCTGCGAAAGGCCATAAACAAGGAGATCGAACAGGAGCCTGCGAAAGGCCATCAACAAGGAGATCGAACAGGAGCCTGCGAAAGGCCATCAACAAGGAGATCGAACAGGAGCCTGCGAAAGGCCATCAACAGGGAGATCGAACAGGAGCCTGCGAAAGGCCATAAACAAGGAGATCGAACAGGAGCCTGCGAAAGGCCATAAACAAGGAGATCGAACAGGAGCCTGGAAAAGGCCGAATAGCAGATTAAAGGTTAGGGGGGCGGTGCCCCGAATCACCAGATTGAACAATGCTATTGTGTAAACATTTGTACCCACTGTAAACTCGTGTTAATTCGATTTATAAAATTATGCGCACCTTTGTTATGCTCTTTCATGCACATTTGGTTTATAAACTCATTTCGTTGCTCATCTTTTTTCTAATCGCAACATGCCAATCTGCCAAGACCAAACGCGAACTGAGAAAGACGCGTCCAAAAATGCGAACTGAAAAAGATGCATTCAAAACCAAACGCGAACTGAGAAAGACGCGTCCAAAAATGCGAACTGAAAAAGACGCATTCAAAACCAAACGCGAACTGAGAAAGAAGCGTCCAAAAATGAGAACTGAAAAAGACGCATTACAAAACCAAACGCGAACTGAGAAAGACGCGTCCAAAAATGTGAACTGAAAAAGACGCATTCCAAAACCAAACGCGAACTGAGAAAAACGCGTCCAAAAACGCGAACTGAGAAAGACGCGTGCCAAGATACAAAACTGGAAAGGGTGTATTCAAATACCATCTCGGAAAACTAACTCCCAGTACGCAAAGGCAAAATGTGGCATGCGAAGACATAAGCCAGTTATGAAGAACATCAGATAGAAAGAGTAAATTGCATTAACGAATGGGACATTTATAGTTTCGATATGACCCATGAATCCATTCCCCTAGAAAATGTACAAGTTAGCCGGTATGTATCGAGGGGAAGAAGGGGTCATACAAAAAGAGGAGGTCATACAAAAAAGACCAAAAATCCTATCAAAAAGAGTCTAAGCAGCTTCATCATCCTTGCCCTCCGCATCGGCTTCAGCTTCCATCTCCGCACGAAGGACCATGAATTCGTCATCCTTCAGTTCGGGGTCTGGGGGGTAAGGCTGGAGATCGCCATCGAGAGTGATATCCAGTCGGCCGCGATCAAATGACTCTTGGAACCCTCCGAGTTTCTCGATTTGATACTCGCAGGTCTTATAGCCTTTGGTGAACGAGTCAGTAGTTTTGAGCTCCAAGGCAGTCGTGAAAGTGTCCGTCTTCAAGAAATCACGAACAGCAGCCATACGGGAGTCAGCTAGAAGTTTCTGGTGCTCCACGAGAAGGATACGACCAGACTGGCCCTCTTCAAAACCCCTCATGTGGCCCTCTGCCAGTCCGGCCTCGCGACCAGCGTCGAACCCCTCCCTCCTGCCTTCGGCCAAAGCAACGTCCCTATCAGATATGGCGATCTCCCTCTCCTTCCTAGCAACATCGAGCTCGCCCGACAACCGCTTGATTTGCTCAGCGTAGGATAATAGTTCATCCGCGTGCTTCAGGGCCTGATTGTCCAGTTCGACCACTCGGGCCTGAAGCTCCTGCACCTTCTTGTCAGATTTGATGTAGTTCTTGCGGTAAGAGGTGCATTTCAGCGACAAGCTCCGGAGAAATGTTAGACCCTGCAAAACCGTTAACATATGAGTTCGGATAGATAAAGACAGCCGGGATAGAAATTTACCTGTAGCATAGCGTGGGCACCGAATTGCTCGACCCGAACCGGATTGGTCGTTACCAAAGAGCCCTGATCACGGAGTGATGTCAGCGAGTTGTACACGTCGAAGGGCTCTCCCTCAGCCTCAGCAAAAAGCACCGAACTCGTGGAGCCGTCCCACCTCGTGGGCTTCGTGGGGTGCGACTGAGAGCCCGCTGTAAACCCCCGGGCTTCCTCCCAGTGCAAAGCGAGCTGCTCCAACTTCAAAAATCTCTCCCGCTCGTCTTCTTGGCTGCACTTGTCTGCAGCTTCCCGAGCCATCCTGCTCAGACTCTTAGACCGGGGTGACGGAGATTTAGGGGGATCAGAAGGACCCGCCGACTCCTTCCCCTTCGAATCTTCCTCATGCCCGTGTTTCAACGAAGACCGTTTCCTCTTTTTCGTTTTCTCCCAGCCAGCCTTCCCCGGTTTATCGAACTCCAACCCCAGGTCTCCACTGATGGCATCCAAGTTCAACTCCAGGTCGCTGGAGTTATATCCGAGAAGAGGCAGAGAGGGGGTCCCTTCGCTATCGACAAGGATGGGCTGGCGGTTGGTAGGAACAGGCAACGCATGGGCTTGCGACGGAATGGGTGCTGGAGGAAGATCCTTAGGGGGAACAGGACCTTTCGCAGTTTGATCCTTAGCTGAGGTAGAAGCGACCTGTTTCCCCTTGGCCTTAGCCTTGTCTACTTTGTTCGCAACCGCTTGCATCCGTAGGGCGTTATGCGAACTCATGATGATGCTATCTGCACAGATGAACATTTACGTAAGCGTAATAAATCAAGACGGCGAGAACAGCGTGAGAAGAGAAAATCACCTAAGGACTCCTCAATGTGGAGGGACGCAGGAGAAAGCCCAGAAAGCTGTAAAACCTTCTCAGATAGAAGCTTCTTGGGGTCGTACTTATAGGACGTTAGACTCCTTATTTGGTCACCTTCTAACCCCCCCCACTAGTTTTCGGAAGAGGTTTATACTTAGTCCACTCGTTCTTGAAGGGCCAGACACCTCTAGGAGGTCGAATAAAAATATAGCGATCTAACCAGACCCCTACATTCGACTTCAGGGCGCTCAGGTACCCACATTCAGGCTTGGCAGAAGGTAGAAAAAACCCCTACTCCCAGACCGCTTGGAGGTGGTGAAAGAATACAAACTCCAAAAGTTGTCAAAACTGGGTTCGAGACCCAAAAATTGCATTATTACCACAAAAAGAATAATATGGGTGATAGAATTAGGGGAGAGTTGCATGGGACATAACCCCAACTTATTCAAGATCGAAGCCACAGGAGGGGCCAAGGGAAACCGGAGTCCGGCATCAAGGTGTTTGATGGAAAAAGCACTAAAACCCTCAGGGGGACGGTGCATACGATCGAAGGTGGCAGGGATGATGATGTCGTAGTCAGATGGGATGTGGTACTTCTCTCTGATCCTAAGAACCGAGGTCGTTACCTTACTAACCAAAGCCTCCCAAGGGTTTTTAGTGAGTCTATCCTGGAATCTAGCAAGAACCGATGGTCCAGCTTGTTTATCATGGAGTTTGGAAATAGGAAACTGCTTGTTCCTTTTCGGAGAAGTAGAGAAGGACCCATGAGCCGACCCATACACAGACTTAGAGGCAGACCCGGACTCAGACCTAGACACGGACTTAGAACCAGACTCAGGAATGCCAGCGGATCCAGAACCAGGATGCGACTTAGAGTTCGAGTTAGAGCTGGAAGACATCGTACCTTAGAACAGGATGGCTCTGGAAGCTGCAGATCGAATTCGAACTTCAGGCTGTAAAGATGGTCGCCGAAAGTCAGTAGGTGGGGGCAGGAGAAATGTTTTGAAAGCTGGGAGTATTTATAGGCAAAGCCCCTCGGGATACGCGCCACAGATCAGACTGATAGGACGGAGACACGTGTCTGCAGTGACGCTTCGACTTCCTCAAAAGCGCGAGCTCGCACTTTGAGAAAGTGAGGGAGTAATGATGAGTACCCAAATATCATACCTGCAAAAGGACCAAAATACCCCTCATTAAGGGCATTACAGTCATTTCGCGATCAGGATCCGCGAATATTGTAACAGGCGGGTCGCGTGTGACCCGACCTGGATCGCGTACACCGACCGGAAACCTGGACAATCCTCACCGTTCGATCAGAACGCACACCAACGAGATAAGGCCACGTGGCCCAGTACTTACCGTACAACTGGGTATTATAAATAGACCCCGGCACGCCATAAATGAGGTAACTGATACGCATTAATTGAGACCGAACTCCTAGATCGAACCAATTTCATTCGACCAAACTAACTTGAGCGTCGGAGGGTCATTGTCGGGGACGTGCCCGACGAGTTCACGGTTCGTGTTTTCATTCTCAGGGAACCCGAAATCTGGTCTTGGACGAATAGGCGCTTCGAGTAGAGATCGCATCACGAGATCGCATATTTCGACCCGGATCAACATCACATCTGTTTTCACAATTTTGTCCAATCATCGATCAACCACTTGGTTCAATTTCCCGAATAATCAAATTTATTAATCTTTTATTTGAATGTCTACTATGGTTTATCTCGAAATTAATATTATAATTTTATTAATTAAAAAATAATTAGAATGATGTAAACAAGCGAAAAAATGAGTTAAGTCGGGAATTTGTTAATATTTTTAACACATGAAGAATGAAATATATGTAAGATTTTTAATGGAAATCGGTGGCGCCGTGTTTGGATATTCAATGAGTAGTAAAGCATGCAAATCTTGAAACGCGTCTATGGGTGGCCATGTGGGGTGCATGCCCCATAGTTGTATTTGATCCTCACCAAACAAACCCCTCTCCTATTTAATTTATAAATAATTATCTCTTTAACATATATATATATATTTAAAAAACTAAAATGTTGGTAGTGTATGATTGAGGAATGAATGGGAGAGAGGAATGAGAATAGAAGGTGAGTTGTGTCTATCAATGCCAGCACATGCAAAGTGCAACACACAGAGTAAAGAGTCAGCAACACAGCCCCCCCGACCCCACTCCCACCCCAACCCACCTCTCTTTCTAGAGTGAGGGGCGGACAAAATTTTGATTGTATCGTCATGAATTAAATTGAACGTCGATTCCCAATACAACGAAGCCTACCTACGTTCTCACTTTACTTCCCACTCTCTTCTTCCATCCTAAGGAACCCCCACACAAGTTTCCTCTATCTCTCTCTCTAAAAGTACCTTTCTTTCTCTCAACTTGGTGAGTGAGAGCAGCATCCGGGTCAGGTATCACTGTTCAAGAACTGCATTAGTCATGGCGGTTGAGAAGGTATGAGTGCACGCTAATCTGTCAACGCTCATTGTCTATAGTTCTTGATCATCTGTAATTCAATTCTTTCGAGATTAACAGTACCTGTCTGCGCTTCAATCTATGATCAGGTTACACCAATGGTGCTCAGGGTTGATCTCCAGTGTCCTTGCTGCTACAAGAAGATCAAGAAAACTCTCTGCAAATTTCCCCGTGAGTCTCTCAATGCTCTTTTCCATTTCGTCCCGCACTTACTCACACTCACACTCAAACACATGTATGGTTTTGCACTGAAAATGTGTGTGTGTATAATCATTGTAATTTCTGCATCATATAGTTCTTATCTTGATGAGTTTGGGGATGACTGTTTTTGACCATAAACAGCATTTTCAGCGTGCCCACAACTTCAATTTTGTCATTTTCTTGCGAAAAGAAACTAAGTTATGGAGTGTTGTTTTTGGTGCAAAAATATTCGGGACAAGAGAAATCAGAGACCAGGTGTATGACGAGAAGAACAACACCGTCGCGATCACGGTGGTCTGCTGCAGCCCCGAGAAGATCCGTGACAAATTGTGCTGTAAGGGTGGCAAGGTCATCAAGAGCATTGAAATCATAGAGCTCCCCAAGCCCGAAAAGAAGAAGGACGCCGATAAGCCCGGAAAGCCTAAAGATCCCGAGAAACCCAAAGTGGTGGTGGTTGAGAAGCCCAAGGAACCTGAGAAGCCTAAGGTGGTGGTGGTTGAGAATCCCGAAAAGCCGCCCAAGGAGGCGGAGAAGCCCAAATCTAATGGGAAAGCCGATAAGCCCAAATCTAACGGGAAAGGTGACAAACCCAAGTCAGATGGAGAGAAGCCCGCAGAAGCTCCGAAGGCAGAAAAGCCCGCAGAGAAGCCCAAGGAAGCTCCAAAGCCCGAGCCGGCCGCAAATTCTGAACCGGCCGCGAAGGCGCCACCTCCAGCGGAGCCAGTGAAAGGGCCCGAACCGGTCCCAGTAAACGGAGTCCCATCGGTTTTCCCCTACTGCGGCCCAACCTTCGATGCTTATGCTGCCGGCCCATATTACCACGGGTACGGTTTCCCCCCGCCACCACAGCCATGTTACGAAAGTTACAACGGGTATGGACAGGGGTACGGGCACGGGTATGGATACGGCCACGGGTATGGCAGGGTTGGGTACGCGAGCAGATGTGATGGCTACTTCAGTGAAGAAAACCCACAAGGTTGCTCCATCATGTGATGGCCGTTTTTCTTGTACTGAAAAAGCTATAATAGAGAATTTAAGGGGGTAAAAATGCAAATAAATACTTTAGCGTCGGTGGGTAATGTTTGGATGGTTCAAGTTTTACAAATAATTTTCTTTTTCTCTGTAATCAAAGTTGTCTCTAATCATTGACGACTTTTATGTATACTTTTGAATGGTTGATTTTGGTTCTTTCTGCATTTTCTTGCTACCAAACAGCTCCTTTCAACTTTTCCATTTATTCACATCGCTGGAGAATGCAAACAAATTACCGGTTTTCATATGGATCGAATCGTACCCACGCTTTTAATATGGGGGAGCGTAATATAAAATTATCCCTTTTCATGTGGGGGCTACTATTTAAATGCGACATCGGCCTGGGAGATAAGGGCCATATAAGGAAGAATACCTCTAAATTTGATGTTTTAACTGTATAGGAATATTTTCTGGCAGTCGGGACCCCTGACCTTCATGTTGGTTAAGGATATCGTCCTGCCGCGCAGGCCCCCTTGACCTTTAGTAGGAGGTTGCCTTCAAGATAAGGGTGCCTTCAGTTCGCCTATTCTGATTGCCTGGTGTCGAGCCCTCGCTGCTAAAACTGAGTCCAATGGCCTTTGACCAGCGTGGATCGAAGAATCCCACTTGGATTTTTTCTTTTGTTTGGGCCTTATTCGGATTGAGCTCCCAGCTCTATCAAGGGCCCTTGGGCTTCTGCACTTTCCTCCTTAGATTTTGGTAGTTTGCGCCGCTCCATTTTTATGGGTACTATTATGACTCAAAAAATATTTTAAGTTTAAGGGTGACCAAGTGGCGCTATGTGACACCTTATTTTTGTAAAAGATAAGTCACGGGATTCTTGAAGAACCAACTTTGGTTCTTGATTTTTTTGGTAAGTCAGTGATAATTGCATCATATATTTTTAATATTAAATATTTATAATTAATCAATAATTACTATTATATTAGACAAATATTCATATATTAATGGGATTCAAATATTACCTTTTGATTATGGGGCGTCCGACCCTCAACCTTGTCCTTTTTTCATAGAAAGAAAATATATTATAATTCTCAAAATTAAATTTGTTTTCCATTTTTGGGATTTTTATTAGTTGTTGAAGGAGCCCATATTCATACATAAGCCCAATGTGGAGAAATTCAACGGTGAAGGGAAAATGTAAAATAACTCAAAGAGGATGGGAGGGTAGTTTCGGTAATTCGTGCTCCCGCCTTCTGATAAGGCCTCTTCTTGAACCCCAAAACCATGAACAAAAACCCAAGACTCGCTGAGAGTGAACGGGAGGAACGACAATGGCGTACAGTCTGAGTTCCTCACCATCCTCTTCACTTTCCCGCGAAACCCATCTCTTCTGCAACTCTCTCTCGCCTCCCGACCTCTTTCAGCTCAGAATCCACAAGAATCTCATCTTTCCTCTCAAGATTCACCCCGTGAAATCATCTCTTCGTATATCCTCCAGGGTCTCTTTACAGGAACTACACGCCAACGCGGTCTCTCAAGACTCTGAAATCCCGGATGAAAAAGGTGTAGCTTCATCCAAGTCCCACGTCTGGGTCAATCCCAAGAGCCCCAGAGCCTCCAAGTTGAGGCAGAAATCTTATGATTTCAGGTATGCTTCTTTGGTTAAAATAGCCGAGTCTTTGAATTCTTGCAGCCCGGTAGAAGAGGATGTTTCTACTGTGTTGAATATTCTAGGGGATAGTGTAGTGGAACAGGATGCTGTGATTATTTTGAACAACATGTCGAATCCCGAAACTGCACGGGTAGTGCTTAATTACTTTCAGAAGAGGTTGAGAGTGAGTAGAGAAGCTGTTTTGTATAATGTGACTCTGAAAGTATTCAGAAAGTGTAAGGATTTAAATGGGGCGGAAAGTTTGTTCAGTTGCATGCTTGAAAAGGGGGTTAAGCCCGATAATGTTACTTTCTCGACGATAATCAGTTGTGCTAGGCAGTGTTCTTTGCCTGAAAAGGCGGTTGAGTGGTTTGAAAAAATGCCATCTTTTGGGTGTGAGCCTGATGAGGTGACTTGCTCGGTAATGGTTGATGCGTACGGGAGAGTTGGCAATGTGGATGTTGCTTTGAGTTTGTATGACAGGGCGAGGAGTGAGAAATGGCGTCTTGATGCTGTGACTTTTTCCACCTTGATCAGGATTTATGGGTCGATGGGGAATTTTGATGGATGCTTGAATTTGTACGAGGAAATGAAGGCCTTAGGAGTTAGGCCCAATGCATCTGTGTATAACTCGCTGTTGGATGGTATGGGAAGAGCCAAGAGGCCGTGGCAAGCCAAAAACATTTATAGGGAGATGGTTAGCAGTGGGATTGAGCCGACATGGGGTACTTATGCTGCATTAATCAGGGCCTATGGTAGGGCTCGATATGGCGAAGATGCACTTGCTGTGTATAGGGAGATGAAGGAGAAGGGACTGGAGATGAGTGTTGTTTTGTATAATACTCTTCTGTCCACCTGTGCTGATGTAGGATTTACAGATGAGGCGTTGGAGATCTTTCAGGATATGAAAAGTTCTGGGACCTGCTCTCCGGACAGTTGGACATTTGCCTCTTTGATTACAATATATTCTTGCAGTGGAAAAGTTGAAGAGGCAGAGGCGACAGTGGCTGAAATGTTGGAAGCTGGGTTTGAGCCTAACATCTTTGTCTTAACCTCACTTGTGCAGTGCTATGGGAAAGCTGGTCGTACAGATGATGTAGTGAGGACGTTTGATCGCCTGTTGGAGTTGGGCATAACTCCTGACGAGCGTTTCTGTGGTTGTCTTCTTAATGTACTAACTCAAACATCAAATGAAGAACTTGGCAAGCTGACTGGTTGCATTGAGAAGGCCAACCCAAAGCTTGGTCATGTTGTGAAGCTCATAGTTCATGGAGAAAACATTGAAAGAGAAATCTTGAGAAGAGAAGCAGGTGAACTCTTTGAGTCTATTGTTGCTGGTGTCCGAAAAGCATACTGCAATTGCTTGATTGATCTCTGTGTAAACCTGAATCAGTTGGAGAGAGCTTGTGAGTTGTTGGACCTTGGCCTTGCACTTGAAATCTACACTGATATAATGTCTAGAACTCCAACGCAATGGTCTTTGCACCTGAAGAGCCTTTCACTTGGGGCAGCCTTGACTGCACTCCATATATGGATGAATGACTTGACCAAAGCCCTTGAAAATGGGGAGGAATTGCCGTCTTTGCTTGGGATTAACACGGGGCATGGGAAACACAAGTTCTCTGAGAAAGGCCTAGCAGGCGTTTTTGAGTCGCATCTGAAGGAATTAAACGCTCCATTTCATGAGGCACCAGATAAAGTTGGCTGGTTTTTGACGACAAAGGTTGCAGCCACTTCATGGCTAGAGTCTACGCGTTCCAATGATGTAGCTTCTGCATAGTCAAATCTTAAAGCCGGTTCTAGACTTCCATTAGGTGCTTGATCTGCTGACACAAGTCACTATAGTGCTATGGGCTTTTCCCAAATTTATCTTTCCTCTGGGCTTATGCAGACTCTAGAAGGAAGTTTTGTTTTGTGAAGTGGCTATAGAATATATACCAAACTCTTCTTGTTTGTAATCTATTAAATACCAGTGAAGTTATATAAATTGTTTCTCCCACTTTTAGCTACCCCTTCTCGCCCGGAAAAACTGACTATGCCGTTGTGGGTTCAAAGAAAGAAAGCTCACCAGCTGAGCTCAATATTTGTGTGGCCTGCTGTGGGTTCAAAGAAAGAAAGCTCACCAGCTGACTCTCAAGTTTACTATACTGAATCAGGAAAAAGAAGCCGCCTGTCAAACACTCAACATATATTAGTATTAACGTTGACAAAGCTTAGGATTCCAAGGGGTTGACTTTTGAGTTTCAAGGTTCTTGTACACTTTGGATGACAAAGTACAGAGAATGTTGCATTAAAGATTTTGACTTTGCAAGGAATATTAATAAAATAACTTGAGAGTCAAACATGGGAGGTGCATAACCCCAGCTCTATGATAATGTATTGTAGTATTTTACTTAGTATACTGAATCTCCCTTTAGAACTTGTTATTGTTTATTTCCTTTGCAGCTAAAAGCCTATAAACAACTCTTTTCCTCCGCCATCAAGATAAGAAGTAAAAATAAAGCGTAATGTGGCCTGCACGTTTGCTCACCGGCTGAGATACAATGTCGGTAATATGTAGTATATATATATGTTCGCTTATACCTAGTGCTACACATTCAAAATGGGGAACTGCATTAGCGGAGCATTTGAGAAAGAAAGCTCGGATGTAGGAGATGAAGAGTTGCAGATTTGGACTACAGATGATGAAAAGTTCAGTTCAGGTGGCTGTAAGAGAGTGCCGCTTTCTAAGCTTTGCAAGGCGCAATTGCCCTTCACTGAGATGCTGAAATCTGGAGAGATTTATCGTTTAATTCCTCAGCTGATACAGCAGCACAGCGTTCAAATGCCGGCATACCATGTGGCTGACAATTTCAGTAGCCAGAAGGTAAAGATTGTGGTGAATAAGCAGCAGTTGAAGCTGCTACTGGGAAGCAAGGAGCAGATGCCATTGAGACGTCTCATGCTTCAGTCGTTAGCGAGGAAAGTTAACAAATGGAGGCCGTCTTTAGCTGTAATTCCAGAACTGTAGGTTTTTTAGAACAACAGGATATGTTATTGCTCTTTTCTTTTCTCAATAGACACAGCTTAATTAGGTACCCCAATTTTCCGTAGAAAGTTGGGTCACATGTAAAGGATGGAAAATAAGGAAAATTGACAGGTGTTCTTAACTTATTGTAAAACTGCTGAAATCTTCTGCTAACTAACAAAATCTTGGCTAAAAATATATTTATTAATGCTCCAGGGAGTATGGTTGTGTCTGCTGTATTGATCTGTCCCACCGCTTCTGGCATGCCTTTTCTGTTTACGGATGAAAATGTGATGTGCAGAAATTCATACGAGTATGAGAGTGATTCAAGTCCGAGCAAGATAACGTATTTACACAACCTTTAAATCAAGAAATACTGTTCTATAAGACCAAAGTTATGCCTTACGCGAGTCAGGGGTTCCTTGTTCGGACAACATTAAGATGTTCTTTCTGAGCAACTGGTAAACCAATCCAGATGTTAAGCATATCCATATTCAAACATTCAAGGTTTCATTTGTGACGAAAGTACCGTTGCACCCTTTTGATCAAATTTTCTATGCACGCGGAGGGGGTCAATGAAGTCATTTTCCGGAGAGATAGAAGAAACCACAAGATTGGAATTGTTTGGCTTAGGAAACAAAGGCCATAGGGGAAGAGTAAACTTGCTAAACAAAGAATCTTTGCAAATAAAGCAACACCATTTTCTCCCTTTTCGTACTAAAGATATAAGCCTCTAAACCCCTTTCTTGAATGTGAACTTACAATCTCAACAAACCATGGAATTCTATGCCAAGCTTTTACAGCACAGATACTTCTTGGCAGCAGCAATTGCTGTATCATTGAGCCTGGTAGCAGTTCTGTCGACACCTATGCCCAGCCTCACCAGCATTCTCTTTTATTTCTGGCCTCTTTTCCTCTCCACAGCTCTAGTCTTGGCAGCTATAATTGTCATCGGCCAAATATCGCCTATACCTCCTGAATTTTTTGGCTACAAGGAAAGTGAAGCATTATTGGATTACGTTGCCGGACAGCCAGCATCAGCACTGGAGAATTACTAGTGAAGAATCAAAATCTTCAAGGGTCCAGATGATTAGACTCAATTTCATCATGTCCCAAATTACCAACCTTAACTGATCAGTCATGTATGTGAAATCCAATTGTAAAAAGTATCACCAAGTTAAACTCTTTTCTGTTGTTCAATTTGCCTGTTCTTGTGATGGAAAGGAACTTATTCACTGTTTTAAACAAGATCACATTTTGCACCTTGAATTCTGACTGCATATCTGCACTCTTTTTAAGCATTCTACTGCTTAATTCATATCAGCAGATCAGCTTTTTTCTTCCTGTTTGATTTCCTAAATGAAATGTTTGTTTCGCTTCAAGATTTGAGCCTCAATGATCAACTCTGTTAAAGAACAAGAAAAGTGCACAGGGAAGCAAGAACTTGATATTCATTTTCTTCTCAAGAAAAAAAACTACTTGTTCCATATCTCTGTTAGGAGATATATATATATACATCAAGCAAAGACAGAGAAACGAATAAAACTACCTAACTAACCGGACAGATAATCAACCGCTGCTAACGTACATAAGAAGTCGCATTTCTAGAAATGCGACTTAGTAAGCAAGCTGGTTACTCAAAGGTACAGGGGAAGGAAGTGTTCTTCATCTTCTCTTATTGACAGAGCCTTTTCCACAGACGTTACACAGTGGCCGCTGCTGTCATTTAGTTCCCGCTGCTGGTGGTGATCAGTTTTGATACTCCCCTCGCAAGTTAGACATGGGTCAGTTGTGATCATGCCTAACTTGGATCTTAAATGGAGAAAGACATTTCCAGTCAGGACCTTTGTAAACAAATCTGCAACTTGCTGCTTGGACATAATGTAGCAGGGCTGGATAATTCCTTCTTTATACTTGTTCCTTACCACGTGGCAATCAATCTCGAGGTATTTCGTTCGCTCATGAAACATCGGGTTAGCAGTGATGTGCAACGCAGTTTTGTTATCACAATAAAAAGGAATGGGGGTGTGAATAGGAATCCTTAAATTTGCCAGTAGGTACATAACCCAGCTTATTTCACACATTGTAGCAGCCATGCTCCTGTATTCAGCTTCGGCTGAGGATCTAGCCACCGTGGTTTGCTTCTTAGTTCTCCAGGATATAGGGCTCCTTCCTAAGAATATGCAATAGCCCGTTAGGGATCTTCTTGAATCTAGGCAAGAGGCCCAATCTGCATCACAGAAGGCCTTTAGTTCAAGTTCACAATCTGCAGAAAAAAACACCTGCTGGAGGATTTCCCTTCAAATACTTAATGAGGTGCATTGCAACTTCCCAATGGCTTTGGCATGGGTGCTGTATATGTTGGCTTAGCTGTTGAGCTGCGTAGCAGATATCAGGTCGCGTGAACCCAAGGTATAAAAGTCTGCCAATGAGCCGCCTACACCTGGATGGATCTTGTAGAGCTGCTCCTGTATTCATGGAAAGCTTGCAGCCTGCTGGCAATGGTGCAGAAGTGGCTTTGCTTTTTAAGTGCCCTGTATCTCTAATAATGTCCAACGTATATTTGTTTCGTGAAATAAGAATTCCTTGTGCAGAATGCATAATTTCCAGTCCCAGAAAATATGTGGCAACTCCCAGGTCTTTAATGGTGAAAAGTTCATTCAAATATCCTTTCACCTCCATAATAAGATCATTACTAGGTGCAGTAACAAGTATATCATCAACGTATACAAGTAATGCAATCAAATGAGACTTGGTGTGTTTGGTAAACAAACAATGATCATGAGCAGATTGAATAAAACCAAATTCAGTAATTTTGTCAGTAAATTGTTGGTTCAAGCCATATAAAGACTTATTAAATTTACACACCTTACCAGCAGGGATTTCATAACCATTTGGTGGTTCCATGTAGATTTCCTCATCTAATGTCCCATGTAAGAAAGCATTATTGACATCTAGATGATGCAAAGGCCATTTTCTTGCAGCTGCAACTCTTATGAAAGTTCTTACAGTAACTGCCTTTGCCACAGGGGCAAAGTAGTCACCATAGTCCTCACCTTCCTTTTGACTATAGCCTTTAGTCACAAGTCTGGCCTTGCATCTCTCTAGAGTTCCACCAGGTTTGAGTTTCAATTTGAAAATCCACTTACATCCCACACAATTTTTACCTGGAGGCAATGTGGAAACTTCCCAGGTATTGTTTCTTTCTAAGGCATCTATTTCTTGCTGCATTGCTTCTTCCCATTCTGGTTTGCCTTGAGCCTCTTTGTAGTCCTTTGGCTCCTGCATAGAACATAGATTTTCTACCAAGTAGGTTTGTTTATGTGTTAGTGTCAAGTCAGAAACAGAGGTTGTATCCTCAGAACTATTGCATATGAAGTCCTTCATCCAAGTTAGTTTGGTGGAGATCCTAGTGGATCTTCTAGGGGCAATAGGGCTGTCTATGTTACTAATTTCAGTATCCTGCTCCTCTTGTATAGTATCAGTATCCTCATGATCTTCTTCAAGAATGATGTTAGGGAGAGGGCAAGTGCTGTCAGTATTAGACAATTGAGAAAAAGGAAAGACAGTTTCATGAAAGGTCACATCCTTTGTGATATACATTTTTCTATTTTCTAAATCCATTATTTTGTAACCTTTCATGCCATGTACATAGCCCAAAAAAACACATTTTATAGCTCTCGGTTCAAATTTCCTTTTAAAATGAAGTACATTAGTGGCAAAGCATAAGCATCCAAATATTTTCATATGTACATAACTAGGAGCCTTCTTATACAATAGTTCATAAGGAGTTTTTCCAGTTTAAGGCCTGTGATGGGAGTCTACTTATAATGTAGGTGGATGTTAACAAAGCTTCAGTCCAGAACTTTTGTGGCATACTAGCTTGGAACATTAATGATCTAGCCACTTCAAGGAGATGTCTATGTTTCCTTTCAACTTTCCCGTTTTGTTGAGGGGTGTATGCATAGGATTTTTGATGTATAATGCCTTTATTCTTAAAGAAGATTTGACAGTTCTCGTTGGTGAACTCAGTGCCATTATCAGTTCTAATTTGCTTAATCTTACAGTCAAATTGAGTGTGTATTAGATTTTATAATTGTTCCAGTTTTTCTTGGGCTTGTGATTTATGAATCATCATGTATGTCCAAGTAGCCCTGCTATAATCATCAACAAGAGTTAACATGTAATGACAATGAGAAATTAAATATTCCTTATACGGCCCCCATACATCAACATGTACAAGATCAAAAGCATTCTTAGTTTTAGAATCACTAGTGGGAAAAGTAGTCCTGTGCTGTTTTGCTAAATGACACACTATACACTTTATTTGATCAGTCTTATTGTCATCATACAAATGTAATTTCTTTCTTACATCCATTCCTGCATGTCCTAGTCTGCTATGCCAAAGATTTCTAATATCTACAGCCTTCAGCATATGTGTTTCCCTATCCCCTGTCTTAGTGATATCTTCAGCATTGTTTGTTAGGTCGGTGTCTTTAATCTTGTCCATGCCTAAGATGTAGAGTCTGTTCTCTTGCCTACCCACTGCTATCACATGGTTAGTCTGAAGGTCCTGCATGGTACAATCATCCTTTGTAAATATGACCTTGAAGGGATTATCTCTACACAATCTATTCACAGATAATAAGTTGTATTTAAAAACAGGAACATACAAAACTTCTGTCAGAAGGATGCTCTTGGTTAATCGTATGTTTCCATCAAGTTTAACCTTTTGTACTATGCCATTAGGAAGTTTGATTGATGTTTCATCATCAAGGGGTTTCAAGAAATCAAACAAGGCAGCATTTGCACACATACGTGCAGAAGCTCCGCTATCAATAAGCCAAGTATTCTCAGTTTTATTCATAAAAGTAGTGGGTTTCAAGCTCATACCTGCAAATTCCTCTGATTCTGCATAATTTGAGAAGTACTGACTTGATTCCTCACCTTGCAGAGTTTTCTTGATCTCTGTTTTCACAATTTCAGATAAAGTGTCCTGAAGGCTACTTTCTCCATTCCCTAGATTGACATTCAAGGCCCTTGTGTTTGGTGGTTTATTCCCTTTCTTTTTCTGTTCTGCAAGGAGTTTATACCAATCTGGGAAGCCGTTGATCTCGAAGCAGCCTTGTTAAAGGTGCCTCTCCTTATCTCAGTTTGTACGTTCATAATCCCTTCTTTGTGGACTGCTGTTACACCTGAGTGTACCTCCCATTGCTTTTCAACGCGTGCCACCATAGAGTAGGCTTTTCCCACAGTGGGAAGAGGGTCCATTAGGAGTATCTGATTTCTAACGTGGTCGTACACGTCACTTAATCCCATAAGGAACTGCATTAGTTGGCTCGATGCAGTTTTCTCAGCAATCTTCTTGCTGGCTCCACAGTCGCACGTTGGCAGTGGGTCAAGGCTCTGCAACTCATCCCAAAGTCTCTTCAATTTTGTGAAATATACAGCAACAGACATATTTCCTTATGAGCTTGAGGCTATATCTCTCTGAATCTGGTATAATAGAGGGCCGTTGCTCTCTCCGAATCTTGATTCTATCTCCAGCCATAACTCCCTAGCAGATTTTGCATATAGGAAGGCTTCAGCTATATCCTTGGCTATGGAATTTACAATCCAACATACTACCATACAGTCATTCGTTTGCCATTGTTCTATTGCAGCTTTGTCCTCAGAAGGTTTCTCATAGGATCCGTCGATGAATCCCAATTTACGCTTGGCTCCTAATGCAAATCTAATTGATCGTGCCCAGGTGGGGTAGGTGTTTCCGGTGAGAGGGGCGGAAACCAAACCTATTCCAGGGTTATCACTAGTTTGATCTTTGAGATTCTTGGTGACTGTCAGGGCAGGTTCCATATCTGTGTTTTTCAAGATGAAGGAAGGAACAAGATTAGAAGATTGGAAGGGGAAATGGCAAAATCAGAGTCTTAACTGCTCTGATGCAATGTTAAAGAACAAGAAAAGTGCACAGGGAAGCAAGAACTTCATATTCATTTTCTTCTCAAGAAAAAAAACTACTTGTTCCATATCTCTGTTAGGAGATATATATATATACATCAAGCAAAGACAGAGAAACGAATAAAACTACCTAACTAACCGGACAGATAATCAACCGCTGCTAACCTACATAAGAAGTTGCATTTCTAGAAATGCGACTTAGTAAGCAAGCTGGTTACTCAAAGGTACAGGGGAAGGAAGTGTTCTTCATCTTCTCTTGTTTACAGAGCCTTTTCCACAGACGTTACACTGTGGCCACTGCTGTCATTCAGTTCCCGCTGCTGGTGGTGATTAGTTTTGACAGATGGCCCAAAAATTTGCGCCAACTCCAATTCATCAAGGCCTTCAATTAACCATTCGTCGTTATGATCAACGTCTTGTGTTTGATCACAATAACTTTACCATGATAATGCACCTGCTTTAGATGATTCATGGTATCAGCCACACGTTCCATGTTCTTGCAGTGAAACACACTTGTCTTGAACTGGTAGACCTGAACCGTACAATCATATTTGCACTTCAAGATGCACACGATTTTGAAAAGGACAGCCACTTCTGGACCACAAAATGGGAAACTCAATCTATTCAGTCGGTGTCTGAAGTACTGTGCATTTGAATTAGGACAACAGGTTAAAAACCCATCTTACATGATTGTCTTACAAATATCAATCTTGAATTCTCTACCCTTAGGCTTTCAATCAGTTGCGACGGATATGCAGGAGGTCCCATCTCTTTTTAGCGACGAATTGTCAACCATCTTTCCTTCAATGCGTATCTGCTTGTGTCCCTACCATTTGCATTATTAATAACATGGAAAAGTACTCGTTGATTTGGGTTCATTCTGATGTCTGAAATTGAGACAAATGGAACGTTTGGGTCAATTGGAGGGTGCTTTTGATTCGTCTGTTAATATAGGCGGCAAGAACAAAGGCGGGCGTGTTTAAGCATAATTTGATTAGAAGATATTTGCACTACAGGAATTTCGACTAGAATCAGTGTCTGAAATCTTTTTTGATTAATGTCCAATTCTCGAATGACCACCCCTCCAAAGTCCCATCAGTGAAGAGTTTTCTACAGTTTTGGTGTCTTCATCTTCATGTAATTTGGCACTCATAAGTGGCTGTTCTATTTAGTTCATGTAAGTTTAGTATTCAGATGTGCTAATTTATATTATACACTCTATACACATTTATATTATATTTATAATGTATATTAATTATAATTTTTAGTTGTATTACATTATAAATTTTTTATATAACATTTTAATAATAAAAAATGTATTAATTATTTTATTAATTTTTAACAACCAATAAAATTAGGAATTACATATAAATAAAAAGTTATAAGAACTAAAATATTAAAAAATTAAAATTAATTATAAATTTTAATAATATTTGCCAGTCCCACAATCCATCTTTATGGTCGAGGTCTTTTTTTTTTTCTTGGACAACTGATTCTTTTTATTAGTTTTATTCTTGATCATCATAATCGGAACATTCTGTTGTGGCAAAACATTTTAAGGAGCCATATCTTGTATTACTACTTATTGATTTAATAAATATTTTGAGATATGCCCTAACGTATTTTATGATTTAATTTAGTCCTTTTTTCTAAATAATGTATAAGTATTGGTCTAATCAACCCTACTATAGATCAGTAGTAATGGAAGCTGAAATCATCCAAACTTTTATTATGTGTGCCTGAGCTCTAAAAAATCAGCAGAAGATCTGAGTAGGCAGTGCATAACACAGTGTCATAAAACACAAGGTAGAAGAAGAGAGAAAGGGACATCAATCATCCAGAGGATCGATGACAAAGAAGTGTAATACACTTGTCATTTAATTGTTTACAACAATCACACATAAGTATATTATATTTGTCATATAATTAGCTCAAGTGCGATCCAACTGGATATGGGTTGCAACTTCCGAGACCTTTTCTCCCCTTCATTTCGGAGTTTTTCACACTGCAATGAGTGGTTGCCGGGCTTCAATCCTGATTTCTTCCTTCATCTTCCTGATGAATTCTTCAAACTTCCTATTCAGCTCTTCTGTGCTAACATTCGCATCGCTCACTAATGTGCTCTCTGCACCTCTACTTTCTTCCATTTCCTCCTCCTCCTCCTCCTCATCTTCCCACTCTTCACTCTCTAAGATCAAGCCGTCAGCCTTCGTTTCGGCTGGTTCTCGTTCGTTCAAACCCTCACAATCTTCCTCTTGTTGCGCTACTGCTATGACCTGTTTTTCTTCTGGAACTGCAACATCCAATGGAGTCTCAACGTACTCCATGGACGCTGCATTTTCTTGAACTGCTAATATTTCGGGCAGGTCGACCGTCATTTGCTTCAGTCCCTCTTCAACATTCTTCGTGATTAATCCATTCAACCCTGAGGAGCTAAGCTTCAGGTTCTTGGCAAGAAACGCCAGGATCCCGTTGCAGATCAGGAACATGTATTTTCTATCCAGGGCCTGAGCAAAGAGTGGGACAAGCTGGTGAAGATTTCGGGCGCTGAAGAAGAAGAACGGGAAACCTGGAAAGTAGGAAACCAGGAAAGAAAAGATGGAGATTGGGACAAGAAACTGGAGAAATGCTCTTCTGATCATGAGGTGGTGATGGTTTTGAGGTGGGGTGTCAGATGTTTCAATGATGCAATCAGCGTTTTGATCCATTTTTGTGCAATCAGGATAAGATCAGCAGCAATTCCTGGAAAGATGGTAATGAGTTTTTGAAAAAGGTGTGATCAATGATTTGTGCTGGATGAAAGAATGGTTGGGATCTTTGGACTTTATATAGTGTGGAAGTGTCCATATTTTATTTTAAAGTATATGTAAAATGAAGCAGGACATACAAAATTATGATTTTTATTATAAATTATTTAAATTTGAGGTAGACAAACATCTTATATTAATTGCAGACGAAAAATTTGATTGGTTTATAAACCTCAATGTCTCCTTTATTCAATAAGGTACTTTTATAAAACGGGATCATGGGATTTATATGAATTTAGAACTATCAATATTTAACAACAGGATATCAATTTAATCGAAAACAACATTATGACTAAATTATTTGACCTTGGATATTTTAGATGACAAGAAATGATTGTTGAAATTTTAATAATAACTTTTGTCATGCTTCGCGTTTCATATTTGTGATTGAAGAAAGGAAGATGATGAATGATGGTGGGGTAGGGCAAGCCGACTTTAGTAGGTATTTCCATTTCTTGGAGGGGTAAATGCAACTGGTTGAGAAGGTTCTGGGCTTCTCTGCCACAGGGACTGTATGAGTGCATAATGCGAGGGGTGTTGGCATTTCATTCTATCATAAATTATAACGATTTTTTTAAAGATGGGTTATAATTATAAATATTTTTTTATTATTTTAAAAATTATAATTTTTTTTTTAAAATTAATAGCCTTCTAACAAATATTTTCTTATGGCAACTTATTGTAAGTGGTATTTACTAGAGAATCATTAATTTTAAAAAAATATTTATAATTTTTAAATAACGAAAAAATATTAATAACTGTAGCAAATTTCGGTAGAATTCTTTGTAATTTAACTTTATTCTTATCATGGTTGTAAGTTTTACATGTAAATTTTATGAATTGGGCTACGAGAAGCCCATTGGGCCTTCCCCTTGTACCTCCAACAGGCCCAATCAAGTGTCTTTACACCTAAAATACCACGATCAGACTTTTTCTTTTTTTTCTCTTAACAAAAAAATTTAAATAACTTTGCTTTGATACCATGATAATGAAGTCGTACATTTGAGATACATCCAGATCAGATAATCCAACATTTCGATAGATGTACTAGAGAAGTACATGGATGGCATTTTTAGGATAAATTGATTTTTCATAATGTTCTTCTGTTTTTTTTTTTTAGAGTATAGGATACATTATCTTTTACAGTACATCACAATTTCCGCCAACGTTCGATATAATTATAAATACCCCTTATTATTTGAAAAATTACAACTACCCCTTAAGATTTGACATAATATACCCTTATTTACAATTGGGGGTGGTTTGGGTAGGTCGGAGACAACAAATTGAGAAGAAAGAGAAAACAAATCTAGATGCTAGTGGCAACAGGAGACGGAAAAGGAAGGGGGTTGGGCGTGGGGGAGGGAGGGGATGTCAATATCTTATTAGGATGCTATGTACTTAATTCGAGCCCAGTTGGTAGTTGGACCCCCAAGTCCCAATTTATCCGGTTAAAATTTGGTAATTTTTAGTTGGAAGGATTAAAATTGCCACTAAATTAAAATTGTTACTCTAATATTTACGGGGCTAATTTTGCCACCCCTATACATATAGGATTAATTTTACAATTTTCTCATATATCAATAATTTTATAATTAACAAAATCACAAATATAATAAACTATAAATTACTATATAAGTAGATCAGCACTCACATGTAAATCTCAACATAATAATACAGAGTTTTAGAACTTCAACCTTATTATTGACAATTAATACATAATTAATACCCACCAAATTTTCTTATGAACTCTTATGTTACAAACAACAACATTAACATGCTACTCATCATGGGACAATATCTTTAGATATAGGACAATTAATTCAAACTAATTAACTACATTAAATTAAGGAATCTAGAGAAAGTATTCTTTGAATAAGGAGAATGTGTCCAATAATGAATTTAACATATATATTTGTAGGGTTATAATGTACGAGACATGATCCAATAACAAAATATAATTGTATTATGATATAATTATTATATAACTAATTTTTGGAATTATTTAAACATAATTGTATTTTTATTATTTTTTAATATTATTATATTTATAATATAATTAGTTTAGATGATGTCACAAAATAAAAGTGGGAAAAAAACTCTGCAAATCCAAAAACACTGCAGTGGAGTGATCATGGCACTTGGCCTTTGCATATACCCGCCAACAACATCACCTTTTCTTTCTCTCTCGTGCATATGAACTCTCTCTATCGCTCATTCTCTACCTTGATAAACCCTTAACCGCCAAAAGCTGAAGCTGTCAGCGAATATCCTACTCATACTTGGTCTCTTTCGCTGTGCTGAACTGAACCCACCTGTTTTTCATTTGTAAGGTTAGTTTAAAATAGCTCTTGATTGGTACTTTTTCCAGTGTAGCTTGTAAGGGTTGTCTTGTGGGATTGTTTTGTGCTTGTTTGATCACAAGTGGTTCTTGGCTGTGACTGTGAGGTCCCGTTCGTTCAGCCATTGTACGCGGATGTTGTTAAACTTGCTTAAAACTAGGGAAACCCGGTTTTGATGTTATGAAAAGATGTAATCTTTAGTGTAGTTCGGGAATTCGAAGGTTGTTTTCTGATCTTCTTGAGTCTTTAGCCGGTCTGGGTTTTATCTGATTTATATTTTCGTTTTGTTATTGATTTTTAATTTCCATGTGTATCCGAAACTAGGATTATCTTAAAAAATTGTGGAATTTCGGTTTCTTAACAAATTACAAGTACAGTGTTTGGTAAACTTCTGAATGATCATAATTGAATTGCTTATTTCATGAAAAGGGTCACTGGCTAAAAATGCAAGTTTTGCTCACAACACTTGCTCTTTCGTTGTGTGCTCTGCTTGATCAGGATGTCTGATAAAGATGTGCTGAGGGCATGGGAAGAGCGTGTTATCTCACAGGAAAAAGGAAGGCGCATTGTTCATTATATACTGAAGGACACCACTGGGAGTTCTCTTCTTGCTGTGGTGGGGAGAGACAGGAGTGTTAATCACATGGCATATGTGATTTCGGAGGACTTTTTACGTGTTTTTGCATCCACGAGTGAAGTTCATGCTGGAACTAAGTGGAGAGCAAGACGAGATGTTGTTGAATGGCTCAAATCAGTGGTCTCAAGAGGCGGTCCAATCTTCGCTAACTCAAGTCTGTATTGCTCATGTAGAATTAAAATGGTTGAGTTTACGAATTTAATGATTTGCATCTCTTCATGTTGAATAATGAGTTTTCAATAGGCAATTGGCCATCAGGTTCAGTGTGATTTTGGAGAAGAAGTTTATTTTTGTCAACTCACTAGTTAAATTTTCAGAGGAACAATAAGGGGGAAGAAGCAGGGTAAGCTTAGTGGAATAATGCAGTGTTAACCTTAGCAATGTCTATAATAGTTTTTCATCTTGTCAGATACTCAAGAGCTGGAGCTATTCCAGTTTTCTTGTAGCACTTTCTCGAATCAGATTTTATTGTAGTTAAGTATTTAAATGTGGTAGTCTGACATAATGCCAATGGAAAAAGGTTTCTAATGGAGAAATTTCAATTCTCAAATTTTCAGTCTCTTTGGCGTGCAGCTTGGGACTTGGAAGTAATCAAGCATTTTCTTGTTGTTTTTTCCTTTTTAGCACTTGATCATTTGCCTTTCTCCTAGTTGCAACCTTCAGAAATAATGTGCAATTGAACCATAAGGTCCATGCCTATTTACGATGAGCTATTGGATCATGTTGCATGTTTGAAAATTGTCCTCCTCAGTTCTTTTTAAGTGATTTACCTGGCTTTTCTAAGCAGCCAATCCTTCCTCTCTCAAGTGCCAAGTTTCCGGGCGAAGCAACAATGGACAGAGTCCAACTCAAGAAGTTGATGTTTCTGCTCCTGAGGAACCTGCAATGCAAGCTTCCAAAAGAATCAAAAGCTGCCATTTGGATCAGACCCTTGAGAGGAGTTGTGCTGGTCTCACAAATTTAGTCTCCAACAATAGAGTAACAAAATGGGAACCAACTCATGAGAGAGTGAATATCAAACTATCCAGCAACGGGCGTCCTATTGCTAAGCTTGTCGTGCCTGAGCCACAGTGTCAAGTCATTTCCAAGTTCAATGGAGATATTGAGCTTCTTTGTCAAGACAGTGGCATGAAAGGCTGCTGGTTCAGATGCAAGATCTTGCATTCATCAAAAAATCGTCTAAAGGTCCAATTTGAAGATGTATTGGAAGTTGATGGACCTGGAAAGCTGGAGGTGCATATACATGTTATTTTCCTTCCTATTTCAAGTCGAAGTCCTACTTAAGTTGGCATAAAGTTCAGACTTTCTTGTATGTTAAACAAGAGCAGTAACTGGACGAGCCACTGGGGATTATATTTTTGTTTATTTTGATAAATACACTACATATATACATCTGTTAATCTCTTTCTGTGAATTGTATAGGAATGGGTTCCAGCATACAGAGTGGTAGCTCCTGATAGGTTGGGTCTGCGATGTGTGGAACGCCTCACAGTTAGGCCTCGGCCTTGTGAGTATTCTTCCGACATTATATTTGAGGTTGGCGCTGCAGTTGATGCGTGGTGGTGCAACGGCTGGTGGGAAGGTGTTGTCCTTGGATACGACACGCTGACAAAAAGTAATCTTCAAGTTTACTTCCCCGGTAAGTATTTAAGCTAGGAAAATCAGAATCTTCTTTCTTCCCTTGTCGTTCTTATTGACTGAATGTAAATAGAAATGCGGAACTTCATCTCGCACAACGACAATGATCACCATCGTAAATGTTTCAACTGGTCTTATCAGCTGGTTAGAACCATATAGAGTCAGGAATGAAACTATCGTCAAAGATGCCTCACTACTGAGGTTTGATCAGTTATCATTTTACGACAGGTGAGAACAGGTTCCTGACTGTTGCGAGGAAGAATATTAGAGTTTCAAGAGATTGGATTGACAACAAATGGGTCAATATCGAAGCAAAGTCCGATATACTCTCTTTCTTGTCCTCAATTTTCAGCACTGAGCCCCAACTGCTGCCACTCCCCGTTTTAGCTGAGACTAATAGTTCGGCACAGTCGAATAGTGAAGTTCTCAATCCTCAAAAACTTGAAGTATCTGAAGATGATAAATGGCAGATATCAAGTTCATCAAGAGGCGTTCAGGAACTTAATTTAAAGAAACGACTTATAATTAAATGCAATGACGTGATGTATTGCAGAAGTCCTTGATAGGCAGCTTCTGATGCTACAGCAAGCCTATGCTGGATTATACTTTGGCTGCCAGCCTAAAAACTGTGAAGATTGTTCAACTGCTCTGGAGAAATTTTGGTTCTGTATCTCCTGCCTGCATTAGTTTATATTTACGTTTTCTGGAAAGTACAGTATTCTAGATAAGGCAAATAGGCGAATGAAAAGCTTCACTGATTTTCGTCTTTCTTCTTTTGTTTGGGGGGTGCGGCAAGGCTAAGGGATTCTTTGAATATAGTTTTAGTGTGAAAATAGAGCAACAGTAAAAACAGGTTTTGCCCATGGCATACTGAAATGCTGCCCTCTCACGTCCAGCATGTCGAACTTTGGCTATATAAACTTACTATATATATGTGTATATAAACACAAGTGCCTCTTGTTTTTGTGGATGCAATATTTCTGCTTTTGGCACCATCATCTTTTTCATTTTTTTTGTTTTTGAGTTTTCAGTTTTCAGGTTTAAGTTCAATAAGGGAATACAAAGACGCTCTCATCCCTCTCAGAAACATACCTCATAGTACTGTTGCAACTACTATAATTCTTTTCCAAAGGCAACATGCAACTGCAAGATTTGACTTGTTCCCAGGGTATCAGTGGACCTTTACAAGCTTCCCAAAAGAATGACTGTCTTACAATAGGGGTAGGGACAAATTTCTCCTTACAGCCCACAAAGAATATCAATAAGATATTCTGTTTTTCGTTTTTCTTTTCCTTTAAAGTACATTCAACATCATCATCAAATGCTTCATACCCAGAAGCATATGCTTATGTTAGCCTTTTGGCAATATTACAGTGGAGCAATCCCCTTCTTCACAAGCACATCATAAACTTTATCTGTTTTGGTTGGCTCCACAGGAAACAAGGAAAAAGCATCAGATTTCTTAGCGATATTGCCTCTCATAATTTGTGTTGTTATGTCCACCTGTATCTTAAGAGAATGGTTTGGAGCTAATCCCATACCACGGCATAGTTGTTTCTCCTGTCGACACAAATGCATTATACAGGTTAGCCTTCACAACTACACCCAAAAAAAAGTCTAATTTCGCACCAGTACCCAATTTTTTGGCATACTTACAGATTCAGACAGTAAATCAGAGGCAGTAATTGAGAGCAAACCAAGATCAGTTTGCAACGATGAACCGGCTCCAAGGCATGCAGATGTTGTACCTGAAGAAACAGGTACACTCAGAATTTCCTGTCTGCTTGGACCTGCTTGAGAACTTGTATCTTGAGATGAAAGAAGACCAGCACCTTGTGCTCCCTGAATATTCATTTTCAGTTAAATAAGAGTGCATGTTCACTTGCACTTTCATGGAATAATAGGAAGCTGATGGAGTTTCTCTGAGTGTGCAGCACTCGTTAATCAGTTTGCAGCTGCTTTAAATTGCAGCAAGCAGAACTGGATGCTTACAGGTTCAGATAATAAATTTGCTATAGAAGTTGTCACAGAAAACAAATCAGTTGATGAGGTGGCTTGGTCTGCAGAGGTTGTACTCGACTATGTACCAAATGAATCTGAAGAAACTGGTGAAGTCGGATTTTAGGGGTTTCTTGGACCTTCCTGAGAAATTCCGTCCGATGATCACCATCTTCAGATAGCCGCTGCTTCTTCTGTTCAATATACCTATCAGCTTCAGCAACTGACCGACAACCAGCAGCTAGCTTCCTGATTATCCATTCTCAGAAGAGAACAAAAATGCACATTGAATAACCCATGATAAGATGAAAAAAATATTGCATATTCTTCAGAGGCATTCTCTTGGGATAGTGGAAGCTAGTGGACCTGGGTGCAGCATTCCTCGAGTTCTTGAAGTCTTTTTAGAGTCCTGTGTTCTGATATAACACATTTCAGTAGTTCTTCATGTTCCTCCTTGGAATGCAAACGCATGAAGACGTCATAACGCCAGCATGTCTGCCTCTCTTCTTTGCTTAAGTCTCTCTTAAATGGACTAGGATGCAGCAAACCCCTCTCGATGAGGAAATCCTTCCGCCGCTTTCTCTCATCAACTCTGTCAATGTTAATACAATAATTGTCGTGCAATGTTTATTCTCTCACCAGTTTTTCTTTGATAAATTTCAGTTTCTATAAAAACAAACTGAGATTGATACACAAGATACCTCTTTGAATATATACCAATAGTTCTCAGTTTCAACTCACGCTCCCATTCATCATCAGTTTCCTTGAATTCCATATCAACCAGCAACTCCTCAGCATCATTATCATATTCAATATCAAATTCATGTCATTTCGGGTTATAACCACCTGAAAATCCACCAATATGGGATCTCAACATTTGCAAATCTCGGATTGCCTGCTTAAAAAGAGGCCCCCAAAAAAACGAAAGAGAGTTGCTCTCGATTCTAATTAGTCCTATAAACATTGTTCCTGTAACGATTTTAATTACCTGGAGTCGGGGTGGAAGGTAAACAACGAGAAGGACCACTTTGATCTGAATTTTCAATCCTGGAAACAATCGTGCAAAAGTTTAAAAGATGTTCAAGCATAGCCTGTGCAACATTTATAAGGAAAACCTTTATTTTACCCGACTCTTGAGGAGGAAGCTGCAGATTCCTGCTGAATTTCCCCTGGCAAAGGAAGCCAAGAACAAAAAAATTATTTCAATATTATCATTACCACAAAATTTGACGACTTACAACTCAATGCAAAATGCAGTAATCAATTATCAAATAGTGTGCTGAACTGAGGAAACCGGACCAACCTTTTGTTTCCTGACGATGCCCTTTAGCCATTGCCAGGAGTTCCTCTTTAGTCTTACCAGCAAAATGTGTCAGGTCCTGACAAACCAAACGCATTTCATAAGTCTTTGAAACGCTGATCTCAGCAAGTAGCTTAGTTTTGCTAGATGTCTTACCGGCAGAGGGAAATAAGGAGAATTAAGGGAAGCATTCGTATAATGTTCAATGCAGGCTTCCTCCGTCTTAGTTCCAACATGCTCAGCGACATCAGCCCGTATTCCCATGCCACATATTTCAATCCCCTACTAGTTGTGGTAACCAAGGTTGTAGATAATAACACAAGGCTTCCAAACAATTTATGAGTAATAGATCAATGATCCGACTCTTCAAAAGGGATAACAGGTAACCTCCAGTAGTAACAGCTCTTCCTCAGCACTCCAATCTGGACTAATGAGAGGAAACGATAGGACGTTCTTTACAGAAGACATTTTGAAGATCGTCAACATTATCAGCAAATAAATCACTCAGCATGTCCAGTAATATCTTGCAGATAGAAAGGATTTTGCGGAAAAGAATCATAGGGTACAAAAGAAATATATCACAGTATCCATATAACAAGAAACATAAAGACTTTCAGTCAAGTTGAAAAACATCAAAAGCCACGAAAACTATGAATTAAACAATACACGGTCACTCTCGGGTAAGGTACTAACCATAACTTAGCACGGGTGATCACTTTGGTGAGGATGAAGGGCAGCACCTACTGAGAAACACTCTATGCATAGATCAAATTCAGAACACTATGCACATTTTATACGAATTCTTCCTGTAATATCTTTTTTGCAATAGTTACAATGGTATAACGCGCTTTTCTCATTATTGGTCCCTTTACCTGAGCAATCAAGAGAATGGGATATAAAAACTGTTGCATATAAAAAGCATAAATATCAATTCTATTAAAATAACATGATATATAGCAGCTTAGATACATCTTCCATCAAGAACCACCATACATCAAGTAGAAGATACCTTAAAAGATACACATTTATTTCAAGAAATTAAAACAGAAAAATTCTGCAACAATTAAAGAATATTAAATGCAGGGTATACCATCACCATCGGGATGAATATTAGCGGCAGAAGCCCCAGAAGCTGATTGCATGCTTCTTCTGAACAAGAAATCGTGATTATACAAGTCCCGTGTTCGAGAATCCCGAAAATTCAGAATGACAACAAATATACTAAGCCCAGAAACCACCATATACGGAAATGACAATGGAGCTTTCATCAAACTTCAACTTCTGGTGAAGAAGGCAAAACGAAACGCTTCGCTTCTCAGAAACCAATATAATACGCAAAAACAAGAAAATAACAGACGAAGCAGGAGTTTTTGGAAAAGATTGATTCTTGATCATACAAGAAGACAAACCAGAAACTTGAGAATCAAAAGAAGAAACCCTTTGATATGAGGATTTAGAGAGTGGAAGTGACTGCTCGTCGTGCTGAAGAAGTGAATGCCAAAGCCATGCAAAAGGGAAGCAAAAGCTGAGCGGTTTCGATAATTCTAGTTATAAATTCGTTATAGTTAGTTGAATAATCTGTATAATAATTAATATAGGAATAATTGCACTGGCTTTCTTGAGATTCTATGGAATTATACTTAAACTTATGTAGTTTGAAAAATTATTTTTATTACTTTTAATATTTATTTTCCTCTAACAAATTAATTTATTCGTTAACCAGTTGAAAATTTAAATAACTTAACAAATAAATTTATCCGTTAACCAATTGCTTAAATAACTTTTTATGAAAATCTTTTGTTTAAAAGTGATCACATAACTGACACATGATATTTTTTAAAGAGCAAGACAGTCAAATTTGTGAAAAATAAAATGTCGAATTCAACCATCTTGTCCGTAAAGGATGTCATGCGTCAGTGATCATTTTCTGATGAAAAGCGAATTGAGATGGAATGTGCAACGTTGGTATGGTAAAGTGTAATAAAACTTAAAACAAAATATAAATATAAAAAATAGATCGAATAGTTTTCCCTCTTTTTTTTTTAATCAAATTATATTTAAGATTTTCTTTAGATGAAGATTTTAGAGGGTAAGCTGTCAATTTTTAAATTTGTAATGCGGTAAAAAATTAATTATAACAACTCCAGCAGGAGATGCTTGTAATTAATTTTGAATAGTAATTTCCACCTCGTTTAAAAGCTATATAATTATTTTTTATTTGAAGGAATTTTCCTTGACAACGAAAAAGTATTTGTAATTATGACAAATTTCAAAAAAGATAGCTGTGATTTACTAAAAATTAATAACTTAACTAAGACTATACTAAAGTAAAGTAGGAATTCTATAATTCATCAAAACTTATAGAATCACAAGAGTCTAGATCATATATATACAGACCAAGAAAATACAGAGACTTAATCTAAGAAGGAGATATAATTTACTGGAAACAAATCAATAAATTCCAACTGAATTAAATGATTAGTGTAGGTATCCTAAATAAGGTAGGGAACACACAAGGGTGCTCCAAGTTCATCAAGTGCCACATTTGCAGAACCCGAATGTGGATGTGGAGTATGTTTTTGTTGGCGCATTCATGATTGAACAATCCCCTTCTTCACAAGCATATCATAAACTTTGTCAATTTTGGCTGCCTCAATTTGGAACAAGGAATGGGCATCAGATTTCTTAGTGATGTTGCCGATCATAATTTGGGTCGTCATGTCCTCCTGCATTTTCAGATAATGTTGTGGAGCTAACCTGATCTCACGACAAAGTTGTTTCTCCTGTCAAAAGCATGCAATATATAGATTAGCTGTCTAAATGAGACCCTCGAAACCATCATGTACAGTGGTTTGCATAGTTCTTTGGAAGAATAAAAGTCCCCAACTTCTATATACCACATCAAAGTATTCACTTTACGAAAATAAGCAAGCTTCCGCTTCATCTATACGAACAGCTGCTTTGCAATAGCAGCAAACAAGAACTGGATACTTACAGATTCAGACAGTAAATTTGCAGCAGAAATTGTAACAAAATCCAAATCAGTTGATGAGTTGGCTTGGCCTGCAGATGTTGTAGTTGAGTATGTACCAAATGAATCTGAAGAAACTGGTACACTCAGACTTTCCTGGCTGCTTGGACCAGCCTGAGAATTTTCCTTCCGATGATCACCGTCTTCAGTTTCCCTCTTCTTCTGTTCAAAATATCTATCAGCTTCAGCAGCTGAACGACAACCAGCGGCTCTTGCCTCCTGATTATTCATTTTCAAAAGTTTACATATAGAAGATTCACAAAATTGAGATGTATCAAGTCATGACTGGCTCCCTATAATACATGGACACTCCGAAAAATTACCCGATGCAATGTCGGACACGGACATGGCTCGGACACGTGATCAAATTAAAAAAGAAAAAAGAAAAAGAAAAGGACATTGCATCAGACACGCCTGTTCGACACATTTTGGACACGTTTTGAATTTTTTTTATAATTTCAATAAATTTTGGGCTATTTTTTTTTTTAAAAAAAGAATTTTGAGCTTAATAAAAAATAAAAAAAATTAACTCACTTCTTTCAAACTGAAAGTTTTGAGAAGAAATTTAATAAACTGATTATGTATATTTTTGAAGCCACAATTGGTTAAAAATATAGATGTAAGACATGCTTATTTTTTATTTTATCTTGATATGTTCATATTGCATATTTTAATCTTATGAGAAATTGAAAATATATATAATAAAAATATATATTATATACAACCGTAACAGTGCCGTGTCGTGCCTTAATTTTTCTACATTTTCCGTGTCGTCCTGTCCATGTCCCCCCCGTCTATGTCCATACATTATAGATGGCTCCTAAATTGCCAGCTAAATTTCTATTTTTGTCTTCCAGATCCAAACTGCACACTATTCTTAATGGTACATAGTCATGAACTTATTGAGAAGGAAAAAAAAGGGACAATGCTTCAGATCAACTTTGGAAATGACAAATTATAATTTTGTATGAATAAGAGTCACAGTCCTGTGTCAACATTTAACTATGTCCACCGAAAATGTCTAGTTTGTTCACTTGCTAAATTATGAATCCTGAAGTAAACCCATAATAAGACGGATTATAAGTTTTTATGTTCTTTAAAAGCATTCTCATGGAGTAATAGAAGCTAAGGGCGCAGCATACCTTAAGTTCTCGAATCCGCTTTAGAATCCTATATTCTGATACAACAGTTTTCAGTAGCTCTTCGTGGTCCTCCTTGGAATGCAAGCGCATGAAGACATCATAACGTCTGCATAATTGCTTCTCTTCTGGGCTTAAGTCCTTCTCAAATGGACTAGGATGGAGTAAATTTCTCTCTAGAATAAAATTCTTCCTCCGTTGTCTCTCATCAAGTCTGTCAACATAAATATTAATCACAGTAATAAAATAAATTTAACAACAAACAAAATATTGGAGAGCAGATAAACAATTTAGCAACATGATCTCCTTATGACTGATACATGCTAAGTACCAGCTTTTGCAAACTTAAGATAACTTTTATACTCGCATTGCTTTGATGGGGGTTGTTGTGCATAATACTTTTGGTTGCATTAGCACCTACAGGAATAGAACTGAGCGGCCTTCTACAATGTGTCTGATGAACATGTTTAATTGGGTTTTTCTTCCTTCAAATTTCCTTTTCACAAATTTCAGTCCCTAAATAGCACACGAGGGAGTATATTCAGAAGATACCTCTTTGAATATATCCGAAGTACTCTCAGTTTTATTTCACGCTCCTCTTCAGTATCAGTTTCCTTGAATTCCATATCAGCGAGCAACTGCTCGGCATCATTATCATATTCAGGATCAAATTCTTGTCTTTTCGGGTTATAACCACTTGAATCCACCAAAGATGGGCCCTCAACCTTTGCTGATTTTGGCTTGTTTCCCCCAAAACTCCGCCCTGACATATGATCTGAAGAAAAAATTATTGCTTAAAAAGTGACCAATTATTAGCAGTAGTTTAACAACTCAAAGCTCACAGAATAACTAAGCAAGTTGCCCACCCTCCATTTTTAGATCGCCCTGATCCTTGGCATGGGCCATGTTGGATGCCTTTTTATTACCTTTAGCTCCTGCAAGATTTTTGCTTTAGAATGGTTCCAGTATATCTTTCAGTTTCAGAAGGGTATACAGTATACAGTTAATAAACATTAGTTCAGATCACATCAGCAGCGCATTCAGCATAGCTGCTAACCAGAATGTAATTCTTATTACCTGCAACAGAGGTGGAAGGCAAACGACCTGAAGAACCAGTTTTGTACGAATCTTCAACCCTAAAAGCAAGAATCTGTAAGTTTCAAATACGTTTAAAGATAGCATATGAGTATTTATAAGGAAACTATTACATACTTGACTCTTGAGGGAGAAAATGGAGATTCCTCCTTTAGTTGTATTTCCCCTGGCAAAGAAAGCCAAGTTACTTGGATAATATTGTGAAAAAGTACTCACATATCATGCAGCATGCCAAAACTCTATAACTTAGAGCAACAGAGAAAATACTGAACTGTTTCAGATTATATAGTGGAACATAACCTTACATGATATTTCTCTCAAATAGGAAACAAATTTCCTCAATTCTTTATAAGTTAAAAAAGTGGTGATCAATTAACAAAACCAGGTGAACACCATGAATAAAAAGGGGTGGTTAAGTTCCTCATATCATTATTAATTCACATCCAGAAAACATCTTATTACTAAGAGAAAATCAAACAGCATAAGTCTAAAATCTCAACAATTGTGAGACAAGAAACGCGCACATATCAGTAGGTCCAAAATCAGTTTAAGCCAAATGTCATGCACGTGCCCTTTTGAACAAAAGAATTAGTTGAATGCACCCCTCAGGTTTGCTTAAAAGGGATTATAACATTTAAGACATGAAAACGAATAAAGTTCTTAAATTCACAATATACAATACTACTCTATCTTAATAAAGTAACTGTAAATGCAATCCACACCAGAATTGACCAATACATAACAGAGAGAAGATAGAGAGGATAAAAAGGCAGGAGAAGCAGAGGACAATTACCACAAACCTTTTTTGTCCTCAAAATGCTCTTTAGCCATCGCAAGGAGTTCCTTTCTGTTTTTACCAACAACATGTGTCATATCCTGAGAAAGAAAATGTATTTCACGAGACTTTCCGACAAAAATACAACCCTGAAAGTAGCTAACTTTTCTGCCAGAAGTCATACCGGAAGAGGGAAGTAAGGAGAATTGAGGTAAGCATTCCTATAATGTTCAATGCACACTTCCTTTGTTTTGGTCCCAACATGCTCAGCAACTTCAGCCCAGTTCCCCATGCCATACATTTCAATCCCCTGCGAGTATGATATTTGATGAGGCAGATAACAGGATAAGACTTCTGCTAGTATGATATTTGATGAGGCAGATAACAAGATAAGACTTCCAGATAATTTATGAGTTACAGATCAATGATCCAACGAAAACTGAAAGGAGATTACAGATCACCTCCAAAAGTAACATTTCTTCATCAGCATTCCATTCTGGACAAATGAGAGGAAATGATAAGATGTCCTGTGCAGATTTCAATTTGAAGATCGTCAGCACTATGAGCAAAGAAACTCATGTTTTCAGTAATAATATATGTGTAAAATCGTTTGGAAAAAATAAATCATAAGCTACCGGGAAAAAAAAAAGAGCACTGGTCACAGAAAAAGATCAGTTCATTATTGATTAAAGATAGACCATTCATTTTTTACCTTTCTCGTGTTATCATTATTGTATAAACTCATCTAGTCAAAATAGAAAAACATTAAAGACCATGGAAAATATGCATTAAGAACAATATACTATATCTTATGCACACCCACTGCAACAATTATCAACATCTACATGTGTCACTCGAAAATCCGAAAGGTCGGCAATCCAAATTTCTAGTCTTCATTTAAATAAAAAAATAGATAGTCAGTTTATTCAGAGACATCTTAGTGAAAAGTAAATTAACTTAAACATCTTCATTCAGGTACTGACCATAACCCGATACGGGTGACCACTTTTGTGTGGATGAACCTCAGCACCTACTGAGAAACACTCTATGCAAAGGTCAAAATCAGAACATACAGCACACTTTATACGAATTCTCCCTGTAATGTCTTTGTTGCAATAGTTGCAATGGTATAATGCCCTTTTCCCATCAGTGGATCCTTGACCTGAGCAATCAAGAGCAAGAGACCAAAAGGTTAAACACATTGGATCAGTGTGCCATTGTGCTATTTTCTTTTTCGATATATCAGAATCCAAGATTAGCTGCATTCGGTCACTAAATCCTAATCCAACTAACAGGGGAATGCAAGTGACCTGCAGTAACAGATTCCAAATTTTCTCCATTTTGTGCACTCTTTTTTCTCCTTGATCTGCCAAAAATATACAAAATATTACTAAGAATGTGTAGAAATATCATGATATGAAAAGCATATAGACATAGTTCTTATCTATTCAGTACGAAAGAAATACAATTTCCAACTTCACTGTAGCACAGAAATGCAAGAACCAGGAGAAAAGGATATCATGATTACATACATTTCCAGAAAAATTGAAACGAATTGATGGGGATTATCCTCAAACTGGGCTATCAAAATTAACATCCTTCCCACATACTAAGAAAGAAATTCTTTACAAATGACAACGCACATTAGAAATTATGGAAAACTCAAAAGTAAAAAAAATAAAAATAAAGAAAATTAAATGTACACATGCATTATCAAACCCTATTAAACAAAACCGATCTCACAGATTTGTACTGATTACCGCTAAAACATCCAGCCACTAAAAACACTAAAGATAATTCTGCCACTTTAACTCGCGCGAAATGCAGGGTACATACGAAGAAAAGCAAGGAAATACTAAACCTTTGACTAGGGTCGTCTTCAGCATGAAAATTTCCACGGGAGCGACCCATTGATCTGCCAAGTAAAGAAAATTCCTGTGTATATCATTACATGATTTACCAAACACAAAATATTATTTTAATCAACTTTGTACACCTGTATAATAAAAGATAACAATTCAGTTTCAGGAATTCTGTAGACAGGAATGTATGGTTTCAAGAACCCTAATTCAGACAAAAAAGGGAAATTAAAAACCCGGATTTTGACTTTCTAATTAAGGCATTTCTCTTTCGAATTTACAAAGATGGATGAAATCAGTGTGCGCCTTTTCCTTCTTTTTTTCACTCTTTCGCTATCTTTTCCTTTTTTCAGGTCTGTTTTTCCTTTTATATTTTGACACCATTGTTTTTTTATTTAAAAAAAAATTGATTCTACTTTCTAAATGTTTTCTTTTATAAAAAAATAGAGATACGTGTATGTTATGTTTTAGTTTTTAATATATTTGACTCTTTATTTTTGCATTAACGTAATATAAAATAAAATAAGGATTCATATTGAATTGTGTATTTCATAAATATACATAAATTCAAGAGATAGTTTGCTGTTTGGTCCAATTTTGCTTCCGTCCAAAATTACCAGAAAAAAAAGATAACAAAATTGCTGAAAAACTACTACATCAAAGCTACTGATGAATACTTTTATAATAAACAAAATATTCTTGTTTTTGTTTGATAAATTTTTTATTAGTAAGGTTTCCAAATTTTTGATATACTGAAATTAATATTAATTCATTTATTTTCTAATACAAAATAAAGAGAAAAATTAAAAATTACAGAAAATAGTCTTTTCTTGTCAATCTGTGAATAAGTGAAATATTTAATAATTTACTCCCCTCCTAATAGAAAAATAATTATTCTTTCCCATCCCTCTTTCCCTTTTATTTTATTTTTTTCTGTCACTCGAATCAAACGAACCCTAATAAACAAAAATGATAAATAAACTGATAGTGAAAATAACAATCACTTATTCCAAATTTATGAAATATCCATATAATATATTGGGAGAGTACATATATGATTAGTCAAAATAATAATTATTTTTTTGTTAAAAAAATACTAATTAATTCCATACATATTTGCGTACACAACACGCAAGTTACATTAAATGCAATATTAATTTGTGATTAAGCATAGGTAGGAGTTAGTAAGTTTATTAGTTGACATTTTTATCCTACAAAATAAAAAAAAATACTAATTAATTTCATAATATTATTTTTATATAATGATGATTTTTATACTATTTTGGTATCTTGTCAAAAATTAAAAATTAAAAGTTAAGCATAATTAGTTTTTTTAATATTTTATTTTTAACCATTGTGTATACTTTTTAAAGAAAAATTATGTTTACCTTAATACGGAAGTTCAAATTATAATCAATACGACAACTAGAGTAATCATATCCTAATCAACAATATACATAAATTATATCTAAACAAAACCTGTTATTGTAGTAGAAACGCAACACCTATTATGCAGTATAATAGTATTTTTTGATGGGGTTCGAACTCATAATTTTTAATGTCATAGTGCCTCAACTTTGTCGATTAAGGTAGACCTCATTGATAAATTGCCAATTTACTTGCTCGCCGGAAACTTTCGAAACTTATTTCCATCTCGTTCAAACTCATCTCATTTTTTCGACAATATATATATATATATATATATACATTAGTGAAATGAACTTTGACATATAATTTGAAATTTTTCTCAAATAAAATAGCAATCCAATTCAAAATATTTAATGAGATGAAATAGAATGACATATATCACACAACCAAATCCTCTCTCTAAATAATCACATTATATTCATTAGGGACGTTTTCTTGAGAAGAACTTAATAGCAAAACAACACGTGGTTTTAATCAATTCGAACTTAAATTGATTTAATTGAATATAAATTAATTAGATGAAAATACAGTACATTTGCAATATGAATGGTGCATAAATAAAAGATAATGACAAATTATATATCAAGTGTATTATATTTATTCGGCGTTCAATCAAACTTGATTTGAATAAAAAAAAAATTAAAAAATTGGTAAACTCAATCGTGATGTATCTGCGCATTAGGTGGAGGAAAATTGCGAGGATATTGAGTTATTAATTGCAATTTTATCCTTTTGGAAAAGAAATGAGTCAATAAAATTGGTAGGTGAGGAAAAAAGAAGAGCTCGTCGTCAACGACATACTTGTTGGATTGATGTATTAAAATTTATAATTATCACTAATTTTATAATATTTTTATTCTTTTCCTACTTTTTAAATTTTTTGCACGCAATGCAACGAAATTCATGCAAAATAAAAAATAAAAATATTATGAATTTAATATATTTTGTTTATAATATTTTAATAAATAAGCCAATATATTGATATTGACAAGTACCCTCTTGATGCACATGGAAAATGAAAAATGTAGGATGAAATAGTGTACTATAATTGTCATGTGATATTAATTTCAGCCGATCAAACCTGATCAGAATAAAAATTTTCCGTATGGAATAGAGCCAATAGCTCCATGAAACTTATCCAATTAGTACACAGACACGAATGTGCTGAAGAAGAGTTGAGAGATTTCAGTATTCCGTGATCCTTATCAGTTTGCCAAAATGGAACTCCAAATCCCCATTTTCCTCATCATTTCCATCATCTTCATACTCTCTCTGCTGAATTTAATCAACAGGTTCCACACCTCCAGAAGTTCCAGGCCGAGGTTGCCTCCAGGGCCCTGGAAGCTCCCTTTGATCGGAAGTCTGCATCACCTGTCGGGCGGCTCACTCCCACAATATGCCCTCAGAAACTTGGCACGGAAATATGGGCCTATTATGCACTTACAGCTCGGTGAGATTTCTGCAGTTGTGATCTCAGCCCCCAGAGTGGCTAAAGAGCTATTAACAGCCCATGATCTTGCCTTCTCGTCACGGCCGAGGCTCCCGTCTCTTGGTATCATTACCTACAACTACCAAAACATAGCCTTGGCTCCCTACGGCGATTACTGGAAACAGATGCGCAGATTTGCTTCTCTGAACTGTTGAGCTCCAAGAATGTGCGCTCGTTTAGCACTATTAGAGACGAAGTGGCAATGAATCTTGTCGAGTCCATCCGTTTACATCCCACGTCGATACCAATAGACTTGACTCAGGTGGCGTTCTCATACGCAAATGATGTGGTGTGCAGAGCAGCATTTGGCATGTCTCATGGGGGCAAAGATGAAGTCCTGCCGCTAATTATTGAGTTGGGAGCTTCTGCTGGAGGTTTTGATGTTGCTGATTTGTTCCCTTCGGTAAAATTCCTTGAGGATGTTACTGGGCTGAAAACAAAATATCTGAAGTTGCACCACAAAATGGATCACGTCTGGAATGTCATCATCGATCAGCACATGGAGAAGCTGAGATTTGGGCAACCTGGTGAAGAGGATCTAGTTGATGTGCTCTTAAGATGCAAACAAAAAGGCAACCTCGAGTTTCCTATAACAATGGATAGCATAAAAGCTACCATTCTGGTAAGAACAGCACACAAGTTCTCTACTCATATTAGACTTGCACTTGAACTGATAATGGCCCCGCCCTCCCCCCACAATCCGCAGGATATGTTTAACGCTGGGACGCACACTTCTGCATCGACTGTTGAATTTGCAATGGCAGAAATGATTAAGCACCCGAAGGTGATGGAGAAAGCACAAGCAGAACTGAGACATGTTTTCAGAGGGAATGACAGGGTTTTTGAATCTGAATTGGAGAAAGTAAGCTATCTGAAGATGGTGATCAGGGAAACTCTGAGGCTCCACCCGCCGGTTCCCTTATTGCTTCCAAGAGAATGCCAGGATTGGCAGAAAGTCTGTGGATATGATATCCCCCCTAAAACCAGAGTCTTAGTAAATGCCCTCGCAATCAATAGAGACCCTGAGTATTGGGACGACGCTGAGGCTTTTGAACCAGAGAGATTTGCTGGAAGCGGCATAGAATTCATCGGAACGAACTTTGAGTTCATACCGTTTGGAGGAGGAAGAAGGATGTGCCCTGGAATATCGTTTGTTTTGGCCACTGTGGAGCTTCTTCTAGCTCAGCTGCTCTACCATTTCAACTGGGAACTCCCTGATGGACTCCAGCCTCAAGATTTGGACATGACTGAGATACTTGGCCTTGCTGCTAAGAGGAAAAATGATCTGTACCTTGTTGCTACATCTCATAAATCGTAATCCTCTTAGTTTTACTCATGCTCAATGTTCAATAATTCTGGTTGGGATTAGCATCTGATGAATATTATTCGTATACTCATATTGCAATGAAAGGATAGTGTAAGTTCGAATTTGATAAACGAAAACTGAGAATAAATTGATAATGAAAGCAACAATCATGTGTATAGTGTTTTTTCTCTTTTTTCGATCAATTTGATGATTACTATCATCTATTACCAATGGGACGGTGTGCTTTTTTGCTAACTGGTTTCATGATATTGCTGAAGAAAATAGAATGGATGCAGAGTTATAGTTTAGAATTTGGGTTAATTACACTCAAACCCCACTTTAAAAATGTTAAATTATAATTTTTTTTTAAAATAAAATTTGAAACTATACACTTCCTCCAAAAATTTTGATTTATAGTTGACCACCTTTCGTTAAGATTTGAATGGAAAATGCTGATATAAACAAAAAAAATTATAATAAATTTTTAATTTTACCCCTCATTTAATATTATTATGTATATTTTTATATTTATCATGGATAAATATAATATATATATATATATATATAGACTGAGGTTAACATCATTATCTTTTTTACTTCATAAGTATATTATTACATGTAAACATTTAACCAGGAATAAAATTTGAAATTTTATGTAATTTTTTTGCTAACTTTCGCATTTTTTGTCCAAATTCTAACAGAAAAGGGGTAAGATGTAAACAATAAATTTTCAGATGAGGTATAAGTATAATTTTAAAATTTTTCAAGAGAAAATATAATTTTATATTTTTGAATGATGTCTAAATATAATTAATTCCTTAAAATTTTATATATTTTAAGACCCCATTTACTTAGGCTGATTGGTCCATAAATCTGTCAAAATCCCGTCCAAAACTCAACTTGAGATACGGGAAGCCCGATTCTAGGTGAGATAAATGGGTGATTGTAATCAAACCTATCTGGGTTGGCTCATCATAACCAGATAAAATTGCTGTCTTCCACCATTAACATTCTTGAAGAGACGACGGCATTTTGAACTTGGGATCGATGTTTTTGAGGAGATGGGAGAAAAGCGTGCGTGTCGGATCCTCCACTGCTACCAATCCATCTCTCTCCCCTTCCTCATTTGCTTATCAAGTATTACCAATAATAAGTCAATCGATGATATATACGAATTTTTACTTGATTTTTTTATATAAATATCAGTAAATCCAGTGGATTTTAATTAATAAACGAACTTATTTATTAGACGAAAGCAAATCTAAGTATATTAAATATAATTTTTTAAATTATAAAAGGTTTATATGTATATAATTTTTCAAATCATAAAAGGTTAATATGTAATTACACCAAACTTTAGGGAGGAGAATGGAATTATCCCTTTTAAAAACAACCAAAATATCACATTGCTCATTTTATTTTAAAATTATAGAATAATAGATATGTCTCTACTCGTAGTATTATTGAATCTTGTTTGATGAAGACTGATGGATAATTTACACTAATTTAAGGACCAAAGGTATATGGGAGTTAGTAATTTAACATGACCTTCATTGCCTACTCATCCAATCAAATCCACATTAGATTTTTTAAGTAGGACCGTCGATGGGTCAGTTTGTTTCTACTAAAAACTTGGGACCCATTTCATTAAGAAATTTTTAGATCCAAATTTTATTGGGTTGAACCTAATTTAATATTTTTAAAATATTAAAGATTATCTTTTAAAAAATAATATTATCATTATTATATAAATATGAAATAATAATATATTGAAATATTTATTTATTTTTACAAATTTATATGTACATGTTTTAGATATTAAAATATTAAAATTGTAAACTTTGTGATACTTATATCGACATTAAAATATTAAAATATTATATCGACACACCAACTGCCCGAAACTTAATAGTCTTTCAAGCCAGGTCGAATAATCACCATATATATAGATTTGTCAAATAAAACTCTCAAGAATAGAAAACCATATATATTTGTCTTATACAATTATCATTTTAATTGAAAACTATATTGAGGTATTTAAATCTAAACAGATATTATTTATTAAAACATTAAATATTAGTTGAATGCATTCTTTGTATAATATAATTCATTGTAAATTATAAAATGATATTACTTGATGAGAAAATTAATAATTTAGTTGTACATATTTTTTGTCTTATACAATTTATTTTTGATTGAAAACTGTATTGAGGTTTTTTAGCTTCGTCCCGTTGCCATCTCTACTAAAAGTTTTGGGATGAAATTGCTAAAACTTCGAAAGATGGTCATAAAGATTTAACTAATTTGGAAAATTAGGAATTTTTCATTGCGTACTTTTGAAAATAAACTGATTATGTGTATTTTATATTTTACTTTGATATTCTTTTCATATTATATATATTAATTTTGTAAAAATTATAGAATATATATAACAAAAAGATATTATATATAATTGTATGAGTGCTGAATGATGTACTAATTTTAAAAAAAAATTGTGTCGTTGTATTCTTGTTTGTGCAAGTGCACGACAGGCTCCCATTAATATTAGCCGACATGTTCACAGACCTAATATACAAAAGAAGAGTTGAAAGCAAACCTGTGATCATTCTCAGTTTGCCAAAATGGAACTGGCAATCCCATCTTTCCTCATCATCTCCCTCATCTTAATTGTCCCTTTGCTGAACTTAATCATCAGGTTCCGTATTTCCAGGCCAAAGTTGCCTCCAGGGCCCTGGAAGCTCCCTCTTATCGGAAGTCTGCATCACCTGTCGGGCGGCTCAGGCCCACACTATGCCCTCAGAAACTTGGCACGGAAATATGGGCCTATCATGCACTTACAGCTCGGTGAGATTTCTGCAGTTGTGATCTCAGCCCCCAGAGTGGCTAAAGAGCTATTAACAACGCATGATCTTGCCTTCTCATCCCGGGCGAGGCTCCCGTCTCTTGCTATCATTACCTACAACTACCAAGACATGGTCATGGCTCCCTACGGCGATTACTGGAAACAGATGCGTAGGATTTGCTTCTCTGAACTGCTGAGCTCCAAGAATGTGCGCTCGTTTAGCACTATTAGAGACGAGGAGGCAGTGAATCTCGTTGAGTCCATCCGTTCACATCCCTCGTTGATGCCAATGGACTTGGCTCAGAAGGTCTTATCATACACTAATGACGTGCTCTGTAGAGCAGCATTTGGCAAGTCTCGTGGGGGCAAAGATGAATTCCTACCGCTAATTATTGAGTTTGGAACTTCTTCTGGAGGCTTTGACGTTGCTGATTTGTTTCCTTCGATAACGTTCCTTCCAGCGGTTACTGGGTTGAGGACCAAACTTATGAAGCTGCACCACAAACTTGATCAGGTCTTGAACGTCATCATCGATGAGCATATGGAGAGGCTGAGATTCGGGCAACATGCTGAGGAAGATATTGTTGATGTGCTCTTAAGATTCAAAGAAAAGGGCAACCTCGAGTTTCCTATAACATTGGATAACATAAAAGCTATCACTCTGGTCAGTACATTAGTTCACCCCTCATATCAGACTTAACTTGAACTGGTAACTAATCCTAAACCACAGGATATGTTTATTGCTGGGACGCACACCACTGCAGCCACTGTTGAATTTGCAATGGTGCAAATGATTAAACACGCGAACGTGATGGAGAAAGCACAATCAGAATTGAGGCATGTTTTCAGAGGCAAAGAGAGAATTCTTGAGTCCGACTTGGAGAAAGTAAGCTATCTGAAGATGGTGATCAAAGAAACTCTGAGGCTCAACCCCCCCGTTCCCTTATTGCTTCCAAGAGACTGCAAGGATTGGCAGAAAGTCTATGGATATGATATTCCCCCTAAAACCAAAGTCGTACTGAATGTCCTGGCAATCAATAGAGATCCTGAGTATTGGGTCAACGCTGAGGCTTTTGAACCAGAAAGATTTGCTGAAAGCAGCATAGAATTCATCGGGACAAACTTTGAGTTCATACCGTTTGGAGGAGGAAGAAGGATGTGCCCTGGAATATCTTTTGGTTTGGCCAGTGTGGAGCTTCTTCTGGCTCAGCTGCTCTACCACTTCAACTGGAAACTCCCTGATGGATTGATGCCTCAAGATTTGGACATGACTGAGATACTCGGCCTTGCTGCTAAGATGAAAAACAATTTGTCCCTTCTTGTTACTTCCTATAAGTCATAATCCTCTTTGTTAGTCACTGTTACTCATGTATAATGTTCAATAATTCTTTTGGCCTGGAGATTAGCAGTTCCTCAGTTCTGCATCATACAAAAATGTCAATCTGTATGACTCTGCCCAATAAATTTCACCGTTTTGTTCATTGTGGGTTGCGGTTTATATTTTGTTCAAAAGCAAAGAGGATGCATGTTTATATGAGAGATAACATTTCTCAATAAAAACAAATTTTTGGTTGTCTGGATTTAGTTTGACAAGAATCTTGCTGTAATGAGCTGTCATGGTAGTTAGTAGTGTCTAATTGACAATTCTATCCGCACCTATAGTAGTAAGAAACGCCGCAGTCAGATGACCCTTCCAAAACCAAAACCCCGCCTTCGCACAGGTCATTTCGTCCTCACAGTCCCCTGAATGTTGACATTCGACCGCCCTGACACAAAAATTTTGAATTCAAACAGAGATAGCACCTCCGGTAGTTGCAGTAATTCTCGGGCTCAAATCCAACACATCTCTCTTTCTCGTACAAACAAATAAACAATCAGCAAATCTTCCAATTTCAGAATTTCATAATTTTAAGTCCTCGGAATAAAATCTCAAGAACGAGAAATGGCTTCAGTCAAGCCTGCAACTCGCTACACCAACAGCCTGAACAGCTCCACGAAATCCGATCCTTCCTCGTCCACTAAATTACCCTCTTCACGGGCCCTCACCAAGAAAAATGATTCCACCAACATTAATTTCAGTTCCATGGTCAAGAAATTGGTCCATAACAACAAGAAGGCCAAGAATCTCAACAAGGAGGCCAAATTCGTTTTGGCGGCCGACTTTCTGGCTAAGGATTTGAAGAAGAATGTGAAAAAGGGTACCGGATTAAGTGGGCTGCACAAGAAGCTGTTTAAGGGGTCGACGGGATCTTCAAGCAGGGGCAAAAAGAGGAGAGGAGAGTACGAAGAAGGCGTTAACTGAGGTCAGAGGGAATACGAGGACTCTGGCTATGGTGCTGAGGAGTGAGAGGGAGCTTTTGAGTATGAACAAAGAACAGGAGGAGCAGATTGCTGAACTTAAGCTGTTAGTAGAGGAGAAGAACAGAGAGGTAAATGGATTTCTTGTGTTGTTGGGTGGATTTTGTTTAGTCAAGATTTCTGGTGAAGTATTAATTTGGGTTTTACTGATAATTGTACAATATTTAGGTTGAAAAGCTGAAAGATTTGTGCTTGAAGCAAAGGGAAGAAATAAAATGTCTGAAAAGTGCCGTATTCTTCCCTGATGTGATAAATTCACGCCTTCAAGAGCTTGTGGAGAAGCAAGGTTCAGAACTGAAACAGGCAAAGCAACTTATTCCTAGTCCTCAGAGGCAGGTCACTTCTCTTACAGGACAATTACGATGTCTTGCTGAGGATCTTGCCGAGGTAGCATTCGATCTCTAGTTCAAATGAATGCATCATATCCAAGCATGGATTTCCCATTGGAAAAGGAAAAATGTAGACAATCTTCATGAGGGTCTATTAGGAAATAGAGGACCATCTTGTATCTTACAAATCTTATGTCATTCTATCAGCCTCATAAATGTGGAAATGCGAATGTTAGTAAATGGGACTAGTAATTGTTACTTCTCAGATAATGTTCAGTACCTTCTGATGACATATGTGAACAACAGGAAACATTCTTTATTAACTGTTCACGAACTCCACGAGCTGTTAAACTAAACTTTGTTCACTGTCTGTATATTCATGGATACCCTATTTATATATGGATCAATCTCCACCTCAATGCTTTTTGTTCGCAGGTGAAGGCCAACAAATATGCAGGATGACGGTCATTTCAGCTCCCCAAGGACACCATCATATGATCAAGAGGATGGAGCTAATCCACCGGTAACAAAAAGAATGCAGTTCTCTTCCTAAATTGTTTTTGAGTATAGGTTTGGTGTGACATTAGCCAACATACTTCAGCAGTAAATTTGCAAGTTAAGTACTGTCCTTTATTGAACAGTTTGATCAGGAATTCAGCCTAGGGGATAACAGAATCCCTGAGAGCCCAGATGACCCTGAAAGATCTGAATCCCTGCCTTACCCCTTATTACGCAAAGACAAAATCCAAGGTAGTCATCTACCTGATCCTATGACAATCCCTTGCATTCACTACTTACACTGAGATCGTGAACATACTAACTCCGAGTCTGATTGTTTAGGAATTTGACTGTTATGATTCCCCTGATGGATTGTATGGAAGCACTCTGGAATCATTCCATACAATCCATCATCTTATGATACTGAGTTTAATGCCTGTGGCGGCTGTGGAGCAAAGCTCTTGAAAAGCTCTGATTGTCGCCAATCTTCCACGGCAGGAAATGGTCGCAGGTCTGATGAAAACAAGTGCAGTATGGGAGAAAAATGCATCATACACTTAGTTATAGACATTAAAATCTGGGGAGATCTTCTGAGGCATTTACTTGGAACATTTTGGTTGGTAGCTGTATATCGTAAGATGTCTTGGGCCTCTATTAGAAGGGGATTTTGGAATGTATCTCGACTATTGTATGATATAAGCATATGAACTATGCAGTTGCATAATTACTGCTTTTGCAAGAGCAGTTTGATGTCCGTTCAGTTTCTTGCATTTGAAATGTCTGCATCTACCCTGAGATTAAAGTGTTGGCAAGTCTCTTATTTTACGAGAAGTTCGTCGGCCACAAGAATTGCATTCCATAAATTGTTCAAATTTAGTACTAAAGTGAAGATAGGTAGAGCTGAACTTCTTGTCCAATAATACCAAAAACCAATGGAACATTCCTTTTCATTTCTTTTTTCTTTTTTTGGAGAAAAATGTAATAATGCTACAAACAAAAGTTCTGCTGAGGCAGATTTTTCTCTTCCAAATGGAAAAAAAGAAAAAACGAAACCCAGCTCTGCAGATGATGTCGTTAACCAAACTTCAATGCTGCAATTTGCTGACAAGTACTATAGTCATTCACAATGGCATTGGTAAAAATTGCTATAATCTTTGAACCTGAACCCATTTCAGAAAAGGTGCTACAGAAGTGTCCCATATTAATGCCATCTGGATTCCGGCTGCTAAGTCTTTCTTTCATCATCTTACACAGTAAGATTGATAATATGTATAGTGGTACGAATACATGAACAAAATTGAACAACTGCCTATACAAAGACTCTCTACCAAAACTGGATTCCTGTAGGTATAGAACCAAAGCCAGGCTACCCCAAACGAGAGAAAAACTATGATATGTACACCATTGTGGTACAAGTGGGCGAACAACTCTGGTGCCTGACTAATCTTATTGCATGCAACTCACTGAAGCTATTATGCCAAAAGAACTATACATCCCTTACCAGTTCTGCAACTGGGAGGAAATGCTTTTCACGACAGGATGGTATTCTGTGTGCAGATGTCTCTTTGCCTTCTCTGAACCAGGTTCCCCAAGCCACTCATTGTATAGCCTTTTGATCCGAGGATTTTCAAAAGGATCCGCAACCAACACCTGAAAAATTAGGTAACTTGGGAAATCATAGGATCGAGTAATTTCAGTACATGGAGTAGGCAAAAAACTATAACAATTCATAGAGAACACAACAGAAGATTGTGCTTCCTGTCATCGCAGATTTCTCATATATCTTGAAAATTGTATGGAGTAGCAAATTTGAACAATATCTTAACAACACCCATACTTTAGAAGACCTGCGCTGTCATTAGACTTACATTTTCTGAATAAGCTGTTTCTAACAATTGAATCAAATCTTTTGCAGATTGTCCAGGCCTGGGCTTGATCTGGCCTCCGCCATTCAAGCACCCTGTTACATGTGCAAACATGCCAAAAGTAAAGTATGGTCTGTAACAATATCCTCAGCAATAAATGATCCTAAATTTACAAAAAAGTAACAAGGAAAAGGATACTACCTGAAGGGCAGGCCATTATCTCCAAAAACTGATATTCACACTTTCCACTTTTTATTTTCATAACTATGTTACGTAGGTTCCTGAATCCATAACATTGTGCAAATCTCAACACAACTTTACCCTGCACCTGCATTACAGGTGAAAATTGTTTTCTTAGGACCCGACATAATATGAAAAAGATGACCCCACTTATGTGAAAATGGAATGTTAGACACAGAGCAATAATTTGTGCTTCTTGCTGCATGGGCTAGCGAGAGTATTGCAATGGATACCCCACACACATAGAATATAAAACCTCATTTAGCAGCTGGGAAATATCAATTCAAACTAGAATATCAAACCTCATTTAGCAGCTGCGGAATATCAATTAAAACAAGAGCATTCCCAAAATTAAAGCACAACCCAAAAGAGTGTTAATGGCAGATGAAACTTACTTCAAGAGTAACTTCTTGGAAATCAGCATTCCTTATAGTCTTAAACTCAAGAGGACCATCGATTTCCTTGTCAAAAAGCACTTTTGCTGCATGTCGGAATATAGTGTCAGCATATCCTCCTGAACTCCCACGGACACCATAGAGATTGCCTTCTTCATCTACATTTGACAATCTGTTGAAGAATAAAAATTATTCTACAGGTCCAGAATCCAAAGGATCCAAGTTCAAAATAACTCTGAACTACTACGAGATTCTTACAGTTTATCCACTGGAGACTCCTCCAAGGCAGGAAAATCAACTGATCTAGACTGCAACAGAGATAGATTACAAAGAAATTATAGGAAAAAGAAAATAAAGGAACTTGAAGGGGGAAAAAGAAAAAGAAATAAGAGAAAATACTTCTCACTAAGTTTTTCATCAGTAACAGCTTACCTGGATTAGATCCAAAACCTCTCCAGTAGTCAATACTGAGTCTACCTCTGTAATTCTTTCACTGTCAGAATCCACTTGGAAGACAAAGTCATCCCGAGCAGCCTCAAGCTTTTTGTCATAACATGGCATCACAGTAACATGATATATATCCTCTGGCCTGCCGAATAAATTCAAAATATTAGAAACTAAATCATCTATTAGCCTTACGACATATGCTTAGAACCACAAGTCATTTCAGTGGCTCCTAATTAGCTAATGCTACAAACAAGTAAATCATTTTACAAAATGACTGATTAGTAGCTCTCCCATCCTAAAGGATGGACAATGCAAGTTCCTAACTACTTAGGAAATATATCATATCTTCCCAACTTTTAAGTGTGTCAGCTGCCGATGTGTCTTATCTCAAGACAAAGTTAGTAATCATTGACACGGAAACATCTAAGAAGCTTATGCAAATTACAATCACCTCAGATACAATTTTTGGCAGAGGTGGTTCTTAATGGCAGCTCCAATTGTTTGTTGGGGACTTTTCACCGAAGAAATATATGGGAGAATATAGGATCCAAGAGTTTTTTCTGCATAGCAAATCCAACCTGCAATTGCATATCATGAAGAGTAAGACGGAAGCCAAGAAAATGCCAAGATAAACCTTCAGTTAACCAAATCTCCTCCAGCCTCATCACTGTTACCAATAAAAATTTGGAAACATTATTGGTGACAGTGAAGTGTTTTGACCTCTGGCAGAGGTAGAATCATGGATGCACTACACAGCATCACAAAGGGCACACACCTGGACATGCAGATGAAATCATAGGAAGGGAGGATTTCAACTTCTCATCATCAGTTGAATTGCTTTGTCTATAACGTGCAATGAATTCATTACAAGACTCAACAAGTGTTAAATCCCGACTGCTGCTTGTATCAAATATTGCTTTCACTCCCATAGACTTAAATAATGTCGTGAGTTTCCGAAAGACCTGAAACCCATCAAGAATCCGGTAACATCAGAAAAAACAGCCAAAGTTGAGGGTATCCATCTATCCAGCGCTGAGAACATAATATAAATTGCATGCAAGCCATAATTATTTCCATGCAGAAACTCCTCTTACTTGCCTGAATGGGAGAAAGCCCAAAATGAACGGAGAGAGAAGCTCTAGACTGGGGAGAAAGGGAGACAATAACGGCTTTTCCTTTGTTAAGGTTTGAAAGAAACTCGCCCAAACTCTGCTTCTCAAGCATAACTGTCTCTGCAGATGTTATGCACCCACTGCATGAGCATCGCAAAAATTAGTTTATCTTTTATTTCTTCCTTTTATCTTGTGAGAAACATTTCAAATCGAGATTATTAAATACTCATACTGTGAATCTAGGTTGCTGGAAAAAAGTATGCCTCTCATGCACACTCACAAAAGATTATGCATCAGCACAGTTTATAATCAGCAAAAAGGAAAGAAAAATACATTACCTGCAAGCTAAGCAGTCTTTCAGCGAGATCTTCACGGGCTCAGTTTGCAATGCTTTAGGAGCAGTCTTTGCTTTCCCTCCATTCTGTCCGGATGCATCATAAAGATAACAACATCAAGAATACAAAAAAGAGGGAAAAGTACAAAACACACTTACACAATCAATTATACACTTCCAGGGTACAATTTCCCAATCATCATGCCAAACCATTTTATTTTCCTTGAAAACAAGAGTAAATATACCAACTAAACAAGAAGTCGCCAATGCAAAAAATAAAAATCAGTTGCTGATTTTAGAACAGAGAATACCAAGAAATTCTAAAACCCATGAAGTACAAAAATTTCACTCAATTACGGGTTAATCATTAAAAAGACCAAAAAAAAAAAAAAAATCAATCACAAGTCGGCTTAAAGTCAACCGACAAACTGAATGAAGCAAAAAGAACATTACTTGAACTTCCAATTAGTCCAATTGTTCAAAAACCCTAGATCAAAAGCAAAACAAATCCTTACCTCGGATTTGATAACACAACCCTGTGAGGGTGCTATGTAATCATTCAAGTCCCCAATTCTTAGCGTCGCCGAGAATTTTTCCGACATTATTTTTTCCGCGATTACTGCAAGTACAGGTTATATATATTATATATAGTTATTTGGTATACAAACTATTGTCTATGAAATTATGATGTGAAGATTCAATATTTATTAATTTTCTGTTTTAGGGAAGTAACGAAGAGGGAGAGAAAGGGAGAGAGGGGTGTGGAAAAATTAGGGTTTAGAATCCCTAAAAGCTATTGGAAGTCGATGTGAGGCGGTGAAGAAGGGGAAATGTTTTTCTAAGTTGCGGGACCACTACAGTACACTCGAACTCCCAATCCCACCTCTCAAATCCCAACCTAACTAAATATATATATATAGTAAAACCTCTATAAATTAATAATCTTGGGATCATGAAATTTTATTAATTTAAAAAGATATTAATTTATCAATAAATTAATATTTTATTAATTAAAAGAGAGACTTTTTAAATTCAGCAAATTTAATACATATGCATTGAAAATAAATGAATTCATATATGTTTCATTGATTATATTCATGCATCAATCAATTCTTTGTAACTAATTAAATATATTTATGTATAATATCAATTCATTGTATACAATTAATTATTATATACATAGATGCATGTATCAATTCATTGAAATTACTTAAATATACATATATACATTAATTCGTTGCACTTAAATAACTGTTATAGTCAATTAAATATATTCATGCATGATGAATGGAACATATACTATATAAATCTCAATATAAAAATAAAATAATTCATAACACTTAACCATGTCTTCTCATCTAAAAGGCATCGCAAAATCATCCATGAATGATCAATTGCGTAAAGCATTACAGACTTCATATTTTAGCAAATTACCATAATATTTATAATTGTAATATATATGAATTATTAATTTAGAGTTTTAATGGGACCTAGTATTTATAAAGAAATTTTCTGAAAAATTATTATCTTATTATCTTATCGAATTTGATGATTTTTTACAAAGGCCCAAGTCGGGACCGAAAGATTTTATTATTTTAGAAAGTTTATTAATTTATAGAATATTAATTTATAGAGGTTTTACTGTATATATATATTATATAAAGGGTAATTATGTAAAATTTCTTTTATATTTCTTATAAAAAAAATATTTTCTCGTTATTTGAAAATTATAAATATTGTTAAAATTAACTATTATGTTGGTGCATTTATTATACAATTGTTAACCTCAGATATATTTATAATTTTTTAAACAACAAGACATTAATTATAATTATAAAAAAACACAGAAGAGCTTATTGCGGGTGTTTTTGAATTTCCATACTAACTTTCTATTTTTAATAGAAAATCTAATAAAACGTTTAAGCTGTGATTGCTTGTAAGTTTTTATTCTATTTTAATATTAAAAAATAAAAAATAAATTTAATTGAAATAAAGTTTCTTTTTTTGGATATGATTAAATATAAGAAAAAAGTGTAATAATAATATTTACTGTGATGTGTAACACAATATTAGCTAAGATAAAAAATATATAACCATTTGATGAATTTTTCTTGAAAATAATGAAGTGTATTTGAATTTTTTTTTCTTTTTTCGAATGGAAAATATACTTTTATAATCACGATACGTTTAACTTTATGAGACGCACAATTAAATTTTTTTAATTTATATTTATGAAATATGAAATTGAAATAAATTCACAAATTAATTTAAAAAATAGCTCGGTATTTTGTTTTGTATTTATATGAATAAAAGAAATAAAGATGAAAAAAATTATATTTTTATCTACCCAAAAATTGGGCTAAATCCCAGTTACCAAATATGTGGAATTTTTAGTTGACTGGAAGTTGAATGATTTCCTCTAATTTTCACTCAACTGCCAGTCAAAGTATAAGGTTTTATATATATATTATATTGAACATTATACAATATTATTTTCTAAAATTAAATCTAATTATACAAACATTCTCTGTTCTTATAAATTTCAAGTATCGTGAAGTTGCAAGTAAACTTTAAGATAAATTACACCGACATATTTTCATGAGGTATATTTATAATTTTTCAAAAAATATGATATAGTAAGATGTTTTTAAGGATTATTGATGTAATTTATCATAAAATATATTATGATTAGAGAAATTTTGACATTTTTACAAATTATGGAGAGCCCTGTCTCAGTCTGAAAAACACCAAAAATAGTAACATTCTGGACTATTGGTAAAAGACAGATTCTTGATTGATACCTCATTGCACAAACAACCATATTCACTTTGGTTGATTCCATATTGATTTATTCAACTAGATTCTTTGTCCATATAAATATTAATAACAAACACCTAAGTTTTAGCATATAATTAAAGGATATTTACACTGCCCTCTCATCAAATATAATGTAATTATAGGTAAATTCCTGTGAGATGAGAAATTACATTTAGTATATGTGATGTTTGTTTTTGTTTAACAAATAAGTTTCTTCGTTAGTCAAAGTTAATCGAATTTGTTGATATTAATAAAATAAATATCTATTTTTACCCCATAATTGATTAATTACCGACTTGTTGCAGATCAAATAATTTTTTATGTGACTAAATTATCCTCATATATCTTTCATGCATTAATACATGTGACGATGTATTTTTTCAACGTTGTACGGGTAGTTTAGTATGAAAAAAATTATTTAATTTGCAATAAGTTAATAATAAGTAAATTAAGAGTAAACATCGATCTTCATTTAGTTTTTTTATTTATATCAGCAAATTCAATTAGTTTTGAGTAACGAATTGACTTACTACGCAAAACCTCAGAGGAGGAGAGTGTAATTACATCTATAATTAAATAATTGTCTGTGTCGAATCATGTCCAGTTATTTTTGTTGTTTTGCTGAATATTTCTTGCTACGCCTACGTTAATCACAAAATATGTTCTAATTTTTCATAAACATCAAATTAAGAGATCCATTATAGTTTTTTGTTTGTTTATACGAATCATTGATTTGAATTTAAATATATTAAATAATGTAATGAATCATATACTTAAAAAAAAAAAAAAAATGTAATCCGTTGTTCTCTTTATTCTCATATGATCAAATATTCAATGCTGTTGATTTTCTTGCACATCTTCCATCGTTCACCAACACATTCATCAAACTTCACAAAACTAATGATACTTAACAATCCTTTATTGTACCATCTTTCACATGCAACGGACCAGTAACACACCTCAAGACACAAGCCAAGAAGATGTGATTACATCATATATCAGACCTAGTTCTTATTACCATCTTCCACTGTTCTTTCGCTTGTTCTCTCCATACAAACGGAAGAGACTGAAGGCTGAAATAGCTGAGACGACGACAAATGAAAGGCTCACAAACAGTGCACTGGCTATGCCTTCACCAACTTGGTTGCAGAATTTTGCATACATGTCGCAAATCTTCATCCATTGCAGCTCCGGCTGCCCCAACTTGGCTAACGCTGCCGACTGTGCAGCAGCTGCCACTGCAGCCAACATCAAGTAGGCCATTACCTGAAATGAGTGTGCCGATGTAGGCGCTACGTTAGAAGATTGTTGTTGTTTGTCAAGTTTTGGCTGAACATGTTGTCACAGGTACAAACACAGGAGAAAAGAGCTGTTAAGATTAGGAGAATGTGGCGTACCTGATCACCTGAGAAGATGGCCCAAGCCAAGGGCTTGTTGAACAGCACACTTCCTCTGATCATACTTAGAATACACCTCAAAAGTTGAACCAGTGAGTAGGCTGCAGCTAATCCATTGGCTATTACCAAGAATCTGCAAATTTTCAAACAAAAGCAGTCCGAAATTAGCAGATTGCACAGGATTTCATGAAACAAGAAAAAAATTCTTGTCCAGGTTTGGCCAACTTTTATCACGTTGCAAGTATGATTATACTTGTGACGTGATTGATCATTTGTTCAGCCAAACCTTGCATGCATGGACTAAAATTTATCCTTATATGGATACTTGTCCAAAAATCATTGAAGAGAAAAAATAAGAACTTACACAAGAGCTTTCATGTCTGTGAACTTTGCCTTTTTCTGAATAGAGAAAATTTCCTTAACCTGAGTGTCAGTTCCAATGAGAAGAGCAGAAAGAATAGCCAAACCAGAGATGAAACCCCTCAAAACCAGTTCTGCAACTCTTACTCTCCTATCAACCGCCTTCAAATTGCTTCCATGGTAGACAGGAACGTTGCCCGGACTCACGCCCACACCAAGATAACTCATCTTTACAACCTAGTACCAGGTTTCAAAACAGTTGAAACGGTATTAAGGATAGACAAAAAACACAAGAATGTGAGTCCTAAGCACAATGTTTACCTACCCACATTCTGCCACTTATATAGACCCCGACAAAAGAATTTCCTTCCCATTTTGTATTCCATAAATTTAATGTCTTGCCATTCTTTTCTTCATCAAAATTTTAAATTCCAGATATTGAGTGGTGGAGCATTTCTGAAAGGGCCATAAGACTGCCAAGGTTCTCAGCTAGAGGGCTTATCACATCAAATGAAGAGAGAAATTTAATTATTTAAGACAAGGGCGGCCATTAATGTTGTGATCATTTACATCTGTCTCGCGACATTTCTTGAACGTTTTGGAACACAGTCGATCCATCCAAGACCGAAGAGAATCACTGCACCCCATCTGTCATCGGAAACCCCTTATTTTCTCGCATTCATGGGGCATTCAATGTATCCTAATCTAACATTGAATGAGAGGCTGTCAGACATCTTGGACAGCATTTAAGAAGAAAGGCCTAAGATTTAGGACTAGTTTTCTGGGAAAGGGCAATGGTTTCTTGTCCCAAGAAAGAGTGAAAGAGGGATAAGAGGACTAGTCTTTGAGAATGGCCCTTCACTTGTCATTTAAGTAGTGGTGGAGCTTATGACAACCCATTCCTTCTTCCGTGTGGTAAAAAGAGACAGAGATTGGTAGATTTATCAAGATTTCAAATTCACATTTCAAGAATGATGCACTTTTAGTTGAGAATCTCCAAGAAAGCTGTAATCATTTCAAACAATCGGCTTAATCTTATTACAACATCAAAGAAATACGAAAACAAAGATTTAGGGTGCCCGTCAAGTTAAGAGACAACGACAAGGATACGATGTTTTTCCCGAAAATCCAATAACTTAGGACGTAAGTTTCGATGTAACATTTGGTGTTGCTTTCAGCAGTTACATAAATCCGAGGAACTGAGACTTAAGAGGATCAGCAATCAGCATCAATTCATGGGAGTTATTATCTTACAAAAATGGTCCTCCTGTCTTAACAGAAAGCTGCTTTGGGCTGTTAATCATGTCGGACAAAATTTCATTCACTTCTGACTGAAATTATCAGACTCGGCATTCATGGTCCTGTAAGAAGATGGTCACCACTTTTTACAAGGTGATATGGTAAAGTTTTCTTATCTTTATCTCTTATCATCTTCTTCTTTCTTTTATCCATTCACCAGCAGTAGTCAATTTGTATACAAAAGAGATTTAATATGTTGTTTTTCTTTATTTATCATCATTTTTGCACTTTAGTTTTTACCTTACAGGCTGCATATCAAATGCTCCATTCAAGGTACATACTAGCAATTCATCAGAAAATTTTTCTTTTCTTACATCAGGGGGGAATACAAATTGGAGAGCTCTTAAGCTGAAAGTACAACTCAAATTCAAAATCCATAAACTTCAGACTCCTGTTACCATAAAATCTGACAGATGAAGCGGCCTCTTTTAAGAGATAACCCCTCAAGGAATATATTCAAATTTGCATGAGTCATGGCCTGCAATCGGGAAAATAGCACATTTTCAGATTTTTCACCACAATAACTTCACTTCTGATTGACTAGAAATGCAGTAAGTTGTAGTCATTGAAACGTGCATTACACAAGCTGTTTAGGCCAAGGTTCCAATACGCATATTTGTCTTCTCTCAAGATTCACCTTTTAATTTCTCTTTTACCGGTTTCCAATTACCAGATCTAGCTTTGAAATGTTTATACACTAAATTATCTTGCTATTTTGCGAACATGAATTGAGAGTATTTCCTGAGGTTTTCTTACTTGGATCAGCACCGGTTAAAACTGCAGTGGCAGTGAAGTAGCATCCACCTCCTTGGTGTTTCATATTCTGATAGTAGCTATTGAACGCATAAGAGGCATGGTCCTTTGGCGTGTTGGGGAGGTAGCATGGCTGGCTTTCTTGGATTGCGGTGCAGTTTGCACCGTTGCTGCACGCCCAGTTCATAGCACCCAGAAGGTCATATTCTGAAGCTTGCTCATCTGCTATACAGTAATCCTCAAACTGTCCATCTAACATCAGGAAACATCACAAGAGAATTATTGGGAAAGACAGTATAGTTTTTCGACACTCTGGAAAGGGATCTGTATTCTGAATCCTGGAATGGATCTAAGCTTTATTAGAAAGTAATGAATGATGTTAAATACACATAAATCTAGATAAGTTTTCAGACAAGAACATAGGTGATTAAGCAACCATAAATTTTATGATGCAATAAGAATGTTACCAGAACCCTTGGATATTGACAGAAGGAAGATCAAGGCAAGTAGAATCTTCGCCAAAACTATTGACATTGATCTGTTCTTGAAGCTTTTGCAGGACCTGGAACTTGGTATTGTTTGGGCCATAAGCAGACTGCAAACACTATTTGTATATCGAGTGAAGTTAATATGAAAAGCTTTAAAAATCGAACTGCAGATGTAAATCTTAGTAGATGTTCCAGATCTTAGGACGATGACTTGAGATGTGATCTACTTTGAAATCCCAAGCTTGTCCTTGCTGCATGCTGAATACAGATGTCGTGAGCCATATAATGGGAATAAAGAACCATAAAGCCATGGTGTTTAATGGGATTGTTCACTTTTCTTGACAACAATGTCTTGCAGATACCAGACAAAAACACAGTATTATTGCTTAGCTGTAAGACTTAATTGACCTCTGTAATGGATAGTATTATATTTAACAAAATTATGAACTAAGAAGAAAGATACACAATGATGTGAACAAGTTGATTATCATGGTTGACCCTGGTTGTAACACTGCCTACAAATAGCAAAAGCAAAATACGCTGCTTCAATGATCAGTAATTTCAACCACAGCTCGGCAAACACAACGTAATTTCCTCCTCCAAATGTTGTCCAGATAATCAGCTCTGAATCATGAAGCACACTTTCATATTGACAAGATCCCATTACACCTGGATTTTCACAGCACAAAAAATTCTTATCTTGTCGGAGGGTAATTGCAAACACACAATATGTAGTATCAACTTTATTAACGAAAGCGGTCCGACGAAGTATCACAGACAGTTCATAAATCAAGAAAACTTGTAGAAATTTTACATATCACAGACAGTTCATAAATCAAGAAAACTTGTAGAAATTTTACATGACGACGCACGAGTATACTAATTGCTAAAGCTTGCTGCAAAACGGGAAACAAGGACTATAAACAGACCAAGTGGCTTTACAAACATACCAAGGATGGAATTATCTATTTTTCCTATGCTACAAGGAATTAGTACAAGAGCGTTAACAGCAATGATTCAATCCGTGAAGTGAAAGTCTCATGCCAAGTCAGATATTTCGAGAACTAATACACAGACTGACAGACTCAAGGAATAGCATCCAGAGAATGAAGGTCGCTGGATTGAGCTGCTGTGTTTGATGGTGCGGTATACATGTTCTTGAGCAAGTCCTGGATTTTGATGTACATCATGTCAGAAGGGTCACTTGTTCCTGCACTGCTTTGTGTTGGCCTCAAACTTTCCTGAAGCTTAATTTTTTCAAACAAAAACTGCTTCTCAGCTTCTGCTTCATCCAATCTTTGCTTGAGATACCGACTAGCATAGTCCTCTTCTGACTTCTTGGTCTTGGCAAGTGCAATTCTTTGCAGCCTCTCAGCTTCTCGTCGAGCTTCATTGGCCCTCAGCTCAAACATGTTGGCCTCGGCCTGTTTAAGTCTTACAATACTTTCAAGCTCATCAATTTGTATCTTCTTTCTCTGCCTTTCCATCTTTAGTGCAGCAACTTCCCTAGCTTTATCCTTGAGCTCTTGCTCACAAGCCTCCACAGCCACACGGGCTTTTTTCACCATCCTCATCTTCTCCTCTGTGACCATTTCCATCTTTCTCACAGCTTCCTGAACTACATCAGCTATACTATTAAATGCCTCCTGTGGGGATATCGTCCTGCCAGCTTCCTCACTCTCTTGATTCTTTAAGGGGTCTACTTCAAGCTCTGAAACAAGAAGTCATTTCAACCATCACAGAATGAGAGAAGGGCACAAATGGAATTTCAAGCAGAAAATTATGGCAAGTATCTCTAAAAGGTAAACAGAAATCCTCAATTTCTTTGAAATTATCAGAGCACAAAGAAGTGCTCCAAGAATTTTGGAAAGTTGAAAATGAATAAACTTAGTTAATACCACAAAACTAACAGGCATAAACAAATTTCCCAATCGAGGTCCTGGAAGGGAGTTCAGCAATATGGCAACATAAGCTTCAAAACAAAGACAAAGTTCCACAAAAATTATGCAAGAATGCATCTCCCAAGATACTTCATATATAGCTTGAGAGCATTTAGGCCACATTACTCAACAAAAGACACAAAACACCTAAAGGAAAAAATGTGGCACCAAGCTTACCTTGAAAGAACATTAATATTGCTTTACAAGCCGTAGGTTCCGCAAGGCCACTTTTCAATTTTTCAATAAGCTCCTCACACTTCCAGAATAATTTCCGGCCTCTTGGATCCTCACTTCCACGGAAAATTCTACTAACAAAATCAAGTTCTCTAGTCAAAGAATTTCTATCCCAGCTTCGCACACAGTGCTGGAAGACATCTTTTACCCACCCTACTAACTCAGAAGTCCTACTGCAGGCTCGACACCTAAATAGCATCTCCGTGGAGCTCGACCCATTTTTAACACAAGGGGCCATGCCAATCTGCCCATTTCGTATAGCACAATCCGTGTGAGTCCAGTGAGAACAAAAATCACACCCAATCCAGCGGCACGTGTTAACCTCAAAATCAAACTTGTTGCAGATCAAACACATGCAGAGGTTGCAGAAACCATTTCTCTTCGAGCACAACTCACATGTACAGTCGTCCGCTGGCAATGCACTTCCACATGCTATATTCCTGCACCTCTTGTACAAGAAAATGTCAATGAGCGAAGCTTGAGAGAGGCTGACACTTGGATGCAAAAATGCCTGAATTCCAGTTTTTATAGAAACTAGAATTTCTAGCTGAACCCTATGTGCCATAACCAGTGTTTTCTCTGTCAAGTCACCCCGACTTTGTACCAGCTTCTGTAGAAATAGGAATTCTTCTCTTTGCTGAGAATCACCTAACCCTTCGAGAAAAGATCGAAGTTCATTTTTAAACTTGTCTAGATAATCGTCTGGGAGATTTTGCATTCTTTCTGCTATAATCTCCACTCGTTCTCTGGCCACATCTCGAAGAGACATCTTATCTGAACTTGAAATGTGCCAAACAACAGAATGCTCAGCAAAACCATTCTCTCTTTCTTTTTGCTTGCCTAAAGAAGCATCTGCGGTGGGCCAGGTTTCTCGTGAACTGGCACTTTCTGATGGGGATTCACGCACCTGATCGGAATTTGAGCTGCGCTCCTGAAGATTTGGAGATCCAGAGGCATCTGGTGACACTAACGAGATGGAGGTTTGCAGTCCCCCACATCCAGGCCATGTTTGTTGACGAGGAGGCAGCATCGAGGATTGATTATTGAAATGAGATCCAGAGGACGTTCCCATCCAATAATGCCCTCAGTGATCTGGGGGGAACAAAAAAATGTAATTGTTAACCTATCTGCTCTAGGTGAAGATATAATTGCCCTTGGTCATTCTATCTGAAACAGAAATCTGAAAATTTCTGCTTGAGCAAACAGTTGCATTCAAGAAGTTACAATAGTCTACTGAAACTGGAAAGCATGCATTTAAATAGAAAAAATGAAGAAAACAGCGCAACAAGTGAAAAAGTAACAAGATCATAGCTGTTATTCTTAGTGAGTCCTGGGACTTCAACTCTCAACTTTTACCCGCTTTTATATGTGTGGGATGCACATGCATGAAGGGTTGTTATTGTCCCAGGACTTAAATTCCCTAGGGTCTCGAAGTGTTTTCCAATATTACAACTTGCACTACCAAAAGATCGGAGAAGAGTATGAACAAGTGCTTGCACTAAATCACTAGAAATAAGAAAAAATCATGCATGTAATGCAGGCTTGTGAAAAATCAATTACAAATTTAGCATCATAATAGAATTTGAAGAAAGATAACCTCCGCCAACCAACCACCCATCCCCGGCGTTTGGACGGGAATTTAAAAAGTCAAAGTCAAAGGCCTATTACAACTGAACCACCAAAGAGAGGGAGATCATCATTCACATAGCAAAAACATTAACAGGATTATAAACATCAACCATCTATTATTACCAAGTTTAATTAAGCACTAGTAATTACCACTCAAAGCTGGATTATTCTATTCCAGAATTTCAAAGTATATGCTTTCACAATAAATCAGGAAAAAGAAGCGAAGGAAGTCCGCAAATTTAATTACACAAATCTAAAAGAAGACAGAATTCCCAAGATCGCGAAACCAGTCAACAAACTCAAAATCAAAGCAAACATGCAATCGCATCAGAAACAAGAATCTTGGGCCAGTGAATTGAAACTTCACACCAACAAACAACAAAATTACTAAGAATAACTTCAAAAAGATGCATCCTTTTACCTGCACAATGGGTTATCCGACGAAAACGACCTCAAATCTCGCAACTGAATTGAACTTTTTGGAACCCTAGCCCGAGAGCATTTGGGGGGACATGTCTGGAAGTCGTAAGGATTACCTCTTTGACCCGTTGAACAGTGAGCGAAAACATGAAAGTGGTAGCTGAATACAACCACCTGATTGGAAAGTTGGCGGTAGTCATGGCGGCCCCACTTCCGTCAACGTTACTCTTTCCCGGGTGTTGACTTTTGCCCCCTCCTCCCCGAATATAAATCTTTAAAAAACAAAGTGTAAATTACACCCAAATCTTCTTAAATTATAAATACTTTTTATTATTTAAAAAATTATAAATATTTTTAAATATTAATTATTTAATAAAAAATACATCATGACATCTCAGTGTATTTGTTAGATAATTGATAATTTCAGTATACGTAATTTTAAATAATAAAAATATATTTATAATTAAGGTAAATTTTAGAGATATATTTTATAATTTATCCCATATCAATTAAAATTAAATAATTATTTTTATTAAGCAAAGATGCTATAAAGATGTAACATTGAGTAATTTGTGAAATGTAAAATAACTTTATGGTTACAAGAAAAGTTGATTTGTAACATTACTATATATACAAAAACTACAATATATTAAGAATATATCTCCATATAAATTATTTCATGTTCATATTTATTACGTTTAATTTTACTTTTTCATATGTTTATACTACAAATAATTATATTTTATTATTCTTAGATTTACTTAATATATCGATTGAAACGGTTAGCTAGATCTTATTTATGTATATTGATAGGGGTGTACCACACCCATTAAGGAAAGGGATAATTACACTCCTTTGGATTTTGATATAATGATATATAGACCTCCTATAATTTAAAAAATTACATTTAGTATCCTTAAGGTTTATTTCTGTTTAACAAATAAGTTCCTCCGTTAGTTGAAATGCATCAAATTTGCTGATATTAACAAAAAAAATTGAAAAAATTCTATATGTATCCCAATTATACTTATTACTAACTTATAATGGGTCAAACAAGTCTTTTTATAATAAAATTATCCTCATACGTCTTCACGCGATAATGCTAGGAGGCAAATCTCCATCGTTATAAGGCTAATTTAGTTCGAAAAGAACTGTTTGACCCTTCACTAAGTCAGTAATAAGTCAATTGAGTAAATATCAATTTTTATTATTTTTTTGTTAATATTAGCAAATTCAGTTAATTTTGACTAACAAATTGACTTATTTTTTAGAAGAAGGCATACTTCAAGGGTGCTAAATGTAATTTTTCAAATCACAGGAGGTTTATGTGTAATTACACCAAACCTGAGAGGAGGAGAGTGTAATTGTCCCTTAAGAAAAATACCTAAACACCCCTTTTAGCAGACTAAAAAAACATTCGAGGCCATAGGTTCCCCGTCCCTGGCTCCAGGCCGAGTCGCTCTTCCTGACCCGGCCAGGCGACCCACTCAGTAGCCCAGTCCAAGAACCCAAGATCTTGATTGCAGGATGTTTGATAATTTGGACTTTACGTTGATGCCACGTGGACCAGCATTTATGGACATATGGTCCTATAAATACCTTCATGCCACCTCATTTATAATAAGATATTTTTATTGTTCATGATCTTATTCACTACTTGAAATCGTTACTCGCTATCTCGAACAAGAACTGACTTAAGCATCGAAGGGTTGTCGTTCGGGACCTTTCTGACTAGCCTAACGTGTATTTCTCTTCTCAGAAATCACAAAGCATCTGAAATACTTATTTCGGGTCGCGGGCTATTACCTTCAGGGAGATCGTGTATGGGATCTCGAATCATATACATTAATATATTTTGAAATACAATTTTTATCATAAGATAGTTTTCTATTTTCTAATAATAGGACGTACGTATGTGAGAAAATACATTTTTTCTTCCCTTTAATCCTTAATAACAATAGCATAGCTAGCATACTCGATACGTGTAATTATATTTTCAAGAAAAAAATTTATAAATATTTGTTTAATTGTGAAGTGAAGTTTTCTTAACCATCTAATATATTTATTAAGGATATGATAAGTGAAATTTTTTTGGCTAATTAGAAAAGATTTAAGTAAATGAAAGATAAGCCTGAAATAAAGAAGGGGGAAAATGTGAGCCAGGGAGGAGAATAGAGAAATAATAATTTGACATTTTCTTTTTAAAAGGGTTGATTTTGAAAATATATTATGTTGCATTTGAATTAAAATAATGAATTTCAAATCCTTAATATCAAATATTTTGAATATATTTAAAAGATATCAAATGCTTTTGTTCTAATTTTAAAGTGTGTATGAATAAATATAGATGAATTTCAATTTCTTTTCAAATAGAGTTATTTAAAATTATTTTTTCAAATTCTTCCCTCAAATTCAAATCCATCACCAAATACACTCTCAAGAAACACACCATAAAGTTGTTGGTGCTTTACTAATATATGTCAGGCTTCTCCAGATCATCCGGCATACGCCCGGATCAAATTAGATTAAATTTGTTATTTTAAATTATATTGTAATTTTTATTTTATTTAATCAATATATACATATTATGCGTATAAATTTTTTCTTTATCACTTTTGGTCTTTTAACATTTAAAAAGTAAAATAGTCCCATGACGTTTTCTCATCAGATATTTTAACAAAATTGGCATGTGGTCTTTAGGGCTTTTACACTTTTAGTCTCATTAATTATGAAATTTTTATTTTTGGTCCTCATAAATTTTAAAAAATAGCAATTTTGACCATTGTGCATTTACTATCTACCAGAAAGCTGTCTTGTAACTAAAAATGACTCTTTTTTTATATGGAATCAAAAATAATAATTTCGTAATCAATGTAATTAAAAATAAAAATAAAGATGTTAAATTTGGGGACAAAAAATGTTATTTCTGGTTGCTTAAACCTTAACAAGCTAAAAGCCGAACGATACATGACAAGAAGCCACGAGTCATCTCATGATTACGAAGAAAAATATAATAGTCATCCTATTTGTTTAGATTGAATCACACGAGAAAAATGGTAAGTAGGAGGGAGAAATTATTCATTATGCTAACAATCAATACTCCGTGCATACATACATACATACGAGAGACGAAGCTCATCAACATAGAAAGAAATTAAACAGACGCACGCATGCTGATGCTGATGCTGATGCCGTCGTGCATGATCAGAGCCGGAGAGACGTATCAATCTCAGAATCACAACACTGAAGTTTGACATCTGGTGAAGTACAAGCATGATCACTACCGAACAACGATTTCCGGGCCGCCGGCGAACCCGCGTTCTTGTTTTCAGAGTCCGGCCATAGCGACAGAGAAAGCTGGCAATATTGTGGCTGATGCCGAGAAAGAAACGTCTCCCCGTAGGAGCCAGCCGGAAACGAGGGTTTGGAGGTCGGAGTACTGTATGATGATGTTTCCGATTCAGAGATCAGTCTCCTCAGCAGTTGTTTCTCCTGTCTCAACTCTCTCATTTTCTGCAGTTGCCGGAACCTCTCTTGCAGCAGAGCAATGGAGGAAAGCGTAACGCCACCGCCATGATCATGACCTTCTCTCACCATTTCATACATACATATATATATATATATATATAGCTGCAGGATTAATGATGATCAAGAAATTGATGGGCTGGAATGAACTGAATAAGCTGCATGGCTGTATATATAGATCTATCTCTTTCTCTCTCTATATATATATGTAGAGAGAGAGAGAGAGAGAGATGCATGTGAGGTTGATTAGAGAATCGGCAAAAAATGCAGAAAAAACAAGAGGAAGAGGGAGAGAGGCCAATCTTGCAAAGTACGGTGTTAGTGTTTGTGGACAAAGGGCGGAGGGGGGGAAAGAAGAAGAGTCCAAGAGAGGGAGTTAAAACTTGAAAGTAGCACATGGAAGGGTGTGTTTGGAGGAATCATAAGTTGGATTGATGCTCTCTGTCGCATTGTCCTTAACAGGCCCCTCTTTTAATTCAACTTTTGTGCCTCCACACTATGCAACTTTTCTTACTTTTTATGTTCAATAATTCTCTTTGCCTTTCAACAACTAATTTACTACAATCTTTTATCAAATTATCAAGCAAATACCATATATTTATTATGTGATTGATTACTTTCTCAAATTATAAACCAATCACAACACAAATATATTGTATTTGTCATATAATTGATTCAGTCCAATCAAACTCGATTTTTCCTAATTTAGGAAGATATTATGATATATAAATCTTGGAAAAGCGAGGATTGTTTCATTAAAAATATTAACAGTGGGATGCTTTTTGCACATTACCGTTAAGTCAGGGTACTGAAATTGGTTATTATAAAAAGTTATGAGTAATTTGACAAAAAAATTATATGCTAGAGGACTAAAATTGCAATTAACTCTAAAAAGAACGACAACCTGACCCCTTAAGCCTCTTAAAAGAAGGTAAGCCAGTCCCATAATGCAGAGATAGTAAACTTCTCTTTAAGAGTTCGGAAGTCTTGTTGCGTTTTTGTTTGTTAGTGGGGTTTTTTTGCCTATTAGTACTTTCTAAAGGGGGTAAACGTAATTAACTTGATAAGAATATAATGATCATAGTTGATGTGATACGAAAAAAAATATTTGATAAATTATTTTTTTGAAACTTACAAATAAATAATACTTTTGAGAAAATGAAATTTCGAGAAAATATCTAATAATCAATCACTGTCGATCTTTTTCTTCTTCTTCATCTTCACAATCATACCTGTCTTTGAAAACTTTTTTAATTTTCCTTAGCTGTTATGGTGTTGGAATGTAGCTAGTTGGAGGGTAGGGCAAGATAAAGGAGAAGTAGCAGCATCCATATATATCGGGGGAATTTTAATTCAAATTGAATTTGATCATATCTAAATTAATTATATGACAAGTGCCATACATTTGTCGTGTAATTGATGTGCAGTTTAGTAAAAGCGACCAATCACACAACAGGCAAGTGATCACACTTACTTTGTGATTGATTTAATTCGATCGAACCTGATTTAAATAAAAAATTTGACATATATAATTTCCAAGGAGGTTATGATTGTTTGATTGAACAATGTATATGGTACTATGATGATGGAATATTTTTTTAAATAGGAAAAAGAGAGTGGAACATTCCCCCTATGTAACATCCACTTTATAAATCAAAAAACAACAAAACATTCTCGTCTAGCGCCTCTCTCAGTTCCTGCATGTTCTTGTCTTGGTGTGAGTTGGAAGAGAATGGGGAGGCCGGGATGAAAGCTCTCTGTGTTTTTGGTATGTTTCAAATTCAGCCACCCCTTGTCTTGAAATAAACAACTTGTTTTTTCTTTAATAGGAGATAAACTTGATCTTTGATGTTTACATGATTTGGCTAATTGGGAAAATGGCCCATAGTGGACAACAATTATATAATTAAGGGATAATTGCGCCGTGTTTTTCTAAGATTTCGTGTAATTATATGTAATTTGAAAAATTACATCTAAATATTCATTACATTTTTGTTTGTCTAAGAAAAGAGATTCCTCCATTACTTAGAATTTATCAAATTTGATATTATTAGGGGGGGGGGGGGGAATTGAATAAAAATCCACTCTTATCCCCTGTGGACTTATTATTGCAAGTCAAACATATCTTTTTCTGACTTGAAAATGAATAATGGTAGTTTGGTAAAAAAAAAAATTATTTAATTTGCAATACGTCAGCAATAAATCAATTAAAAATAAAAATAGAGTTTGATTATTATTGATTTTGTTATTTGCTAATATTAAGAAATCAACTAATTAGCACTTAAAATTTTGACTTCATCGAATAAAGGTAGTCACTATCCAAATACTTGCTAGAAATATATAGATAGTCGTTTGATGGTCAGTTGGTCGTCGAAATAATTCCAACGTTTAAGTTAGTGGAGACCTAATATACGATGTACATAGAACATTCTATGACGGAGCCACGTGTCCTTGATCAAGGGCCCAGTTCACCTGTGCCATAGGGTCGGGTCAAGACAACCTTCAAAACACATGAATCCTATGCACTTAGTGAGCTTTTGTAAAGAATTTATTGAAAGAATAGATTATTAGTCGATATTGATGGGTATAACTCTAATTTTATTTGAAAAAAATTATTTTACTCTTGAAGGAGTTTAAAATTGTAAGTTTACCTAGAGGATCCATGTCTTTTTAATGGGGTAGGGTCGCCATCGCGGTCGGGACCCGCGACCCGCCCCGATGACCTGGTACATGTGGGGGACAACTATTGAACAACTCAACCCCCTCTTACGCTATAAATACTCCATGGTCAGTGCGTTTATGGGAAGATATAAATTACGTTCAATACTCTATTTTAGACATAAATTATTGAGCTCGCTTGTTTGCTAGCGACCTATTTATTGGCGACCTTGATACCAAACACTGATTTAAGCATCGGGGGGTGTTAGTTGGGGCCTACCCCGACAAGCCTAACGATTTGCTTTTCTTTTTTCAGGGTCCTTGCATTTGTCTGGAAGGAATAGTGATCTCAAACGGCCTAAAAGATCATTCCATCTGACTAGGAAGGTTGTAGAATTTGATCCGGACTAGATATTTTTAAACTGAAAAGTAGTAAAACCCCATTTCCTAACACTGTATATAACAGAAAAATTTTAATTTAGATAGTAACTGATCAAACTTAAATTAATTATATATATAACAAATATAATATATCTACGTCGTGAAATTGGGTAGCTCGAGCTCTCGGAAGAAATCCCCCAGCAGAAAACAACAAGAAAAGGAGAAAGACCCAATAATCTAAAGAGCACCGCGTGGCGAACTTGACGGTCGCGATTCAAACTTGAGTTGTTTTAGCTTTGCGATCTTGTTTGATTCTTATTTTAATATTAATTATTATTTACTCACGTTTTAATATATATTTTCTTTTTTTATTAGCTCCTCAAGAGTGAAAAAGTTGATGAATTACGATTTGACTAATTTCGTAGAAAATTGTAGCCATACTATACACAGAGAAGAGTCCAGTCAGAAATGCTTGCTCAGTCTAAGGGAAAAAGTCATATTTTGTGGCCAATTAATTTGTTTCTTTATTTATGTATTATTTTATTTTTCTTTTTCAAATGTTATATATTATCCTGTGTGTAATTGAAAATTTGAAGTTGACTTAGGGTTAAGAAATAAGATAATTCAAATGCGTACTACTTTCCAGTAGTCCATTTTATATTTGTTATAAAATGATACATAAATTACAACCGGCTCACCTGAAAATTGTCATAATTATAAATACCCCCTCATGATTGAAAAAATTATAAATATTTTAACAAATATCTCCGGAAAATACTGCAAACAACCCCCTGTGATATTGTAAATGAGCAAATTTAAAATAATGCAATTTACCCTTTTATTTTTTAAAATAAAGCAATTTATCTTCCTAAACAGGGAGAAAATTGCTTCATTTTAATTACACAGGATGGAATTTGCTATTTTTTTTTATAGAAGTAATCTACTTATTTATAATATCATAAGGGGAAAAATTGCATTAAAATCCAATATCCCCCTAAAATAAACTGTCACAAGATGGTACTTTTTAAGATATTTGTAATTTTAGAGGGTATTATTATAATTTTTCAAACAACGAGAATATAATTATTATTATGATAAATCTAAAAAAACGTATATTATAATTTACACTAAAATAATTTATTGCATTTATATCTTAATCTCTTTGAAGTGTGTAATAAATTCTCTTCTAAATAGAATTCATCACATCGATTAATATCCCAAAATTTCTATAAAAACGTGTGAATTTAGTATATATATATATTATCTCACTTTATATAAATTTATTTTATTATCTTTAATTCCACTAATATATTAATTAAATTAATTTATTACTCAATGTATTGTAGATAACAATAAAATGAAATAAAGACAAGTAAGGAAAGAGGAGAGTTTCTTGGTGGGTTCCATTTGCAGAATACACCACACGTTGTTGTCTACTTTGCTTCTCTTTACGCGCACGATCAATTTTTCTTTTATTATTATTTTTTAAATAATATACTATTCATTACCTTATTTATTATTCAAATTTAAAAAATTAATTCAATATATTGAGAATTCAAATCAATAGATATATTAAAATGAGATGAATAAATAAAAAAAAAAACTACTATAACATCAGACATACACAATCATATAATTCGAACACACAATTTCTTTATTGTAAGACGTCAATCTTGCGGATAATTTTGATGCACACGCAAATAAATAAAGAGAAAAGGCATAAAGTTGACGGGACAGAGTCATTATCTCTAATTTACTTTATTACCCTTTTCTTCTTTACTTTATTACCAATCAATTTTATATTTTGTCGATTTTACACCTCAAAAGGGGCAAGTGAGACACTACTTGAAAACACTATCTATAAGTACTGAAGTCAGCTACTACCTAAATTATGGACCGTTTGTTGTTTAAAAAATAGAAAATAAGAAAAATTTTAGTTCGAATTCGACTCGATTAAAGTTGAATAAATTATATTACAAGCACAATACATTAAAATTTTAAAGTGTAATTGGTGTATAGTTTAGGAAAAGTGATCAATCACATTATAAGTGTGATATACTTATTGTACGATTGATTTAATATAATTAAATTTAATTCGAATAAGAATTTTTCAAAACATAAAGTATAGAGCTATGATAGTTGTATAGGTGGCACTATCACTGAGGAGGACTATTATTAGTCAACTGTACAGATGTAAAAATAAATCAAATTTATAAGCATTGAATGTGAACACCACACCAATAATGTTGTACAATTATTTAAAATTGGTTGCATTTACCAAATATGAATATTAAGGTACATCATAGGCGGCCATTTCAAATTTCTAGTAGTGAACTGAAACTCATGTAATAAAAAGGGGAAATAATATTTTTGGTTTTATAATTTATGTTAGTTTTATTTTTAATCTCATTTATTATGGGATTAGTATTTTTGTTAGGTAACTTACAAAAATTAGTATTTTTGGTCCTCATCTAATTTTTTGTCTATAATTTAATGGTGTACAGCATGTGATCCTTAAGTATTTTGACTGGAAAGAAAATTGGTCTGGGATCATTTTTGGGGTAAAATATAGCTACACTTGAGGAAAAAAATAAAGCTTGAAAGAAATTAGATAGCGAGTTATCTCTTCTCTCATAAAAATTGAATCATATCCTTCCCACATTTTTATAAGTTGGAACCAAGTAGAAATATTCATATTTCTACAAGTGAATCAAGTGGGCCAAATGAAGCACTCATATGCTATACTATTGAAAAAAGAGCCAATTTTTCCTCCAACAAAAAATACTTAACGACAGCGTACTAGGCACAAAAAAAGTGCATGAGGACCAAAAATGTTAATTTTTGTAAGTTATGGCACTAAAAGTGCTAATCCTGTAATGAATGGGACTAAAAGTGACATGGGTCACGATCCTACTTATGGGACTAAAAGTACTACTTCCCCAAATAAAGAAAATATCAAACAAGTTTGCAACATAGTGCGGGTCTCAATGAACATACTTTAATATTTTATTATTAAAATATTGAAAACAAATAGTATTTCATTATTTCTGTTCTTTATCAATAAAATTATGAGTTCAAATCCCATAAATATATAGTTGTTTGTTTCTTTTAATAGGTAATCATTGATTTATTATAACAGCAGTTGTTGATTATTATGAATATTTCTTTTACGTATATTAATTTTTGAAAATTTGAAATTTAAAGCAACTCGAAATTGAAGTTTAAAAAAACCGGAGCAAAATAAAAAGAAGAAAGAAGGCGGCTAATACGGACAAAAACTTGTTTGATTTGCAGAGAATCAAGGAATCCACTCCACTTGACTGCAAACAATAATTCCCCCTTGCACTAAAATAATAAAATAAAAAAATAAAACTATACATGTCACAATAACAAACCGCGTAATAAATATTATTATATAACCGTAACTTGCATGTGTAATTAATGATCATTACCTTGTTTTCATATATATATATTTTAATAAAATGATTATTATTATGTCATAAATTTCAAATTATGTAACAACTAATGTCAATATCAATTATATATTATACCCAATAATTACTATTATAATAGATTAATAATTATTATTAAAATAGATCAATATATTCACATCGACGAAATTATAGTTATAGAATTTCAACTTCACGGACTAAGCTAGACTTCATTTTTATCATATTGGTTTTAAGAATTGAACAATTGAATATTTTATATGTTTTAAATTAAAAAAAAGAAAAGAAAATTTTTTTTTAAGTGAGTTTGGAGTCAATTCTCAAGTCTAAGGAGTTCACAGCGTCTCCCCCGACGCAGCAAGATATTTATAATTTGCATTAGTTTTAGTTACTTTTTTAGTCAAGAAACTCGTTCTTTTGATTAATAACAGTATATAAATTATAATAACTTGTCTTGATACACTGAGTAATATATTTATTCAACTAATATATTAACATAATTCATAATAATAAATAAATTATAATAACTCACATAAAATTAGACAAACGTAACTTGTATAGAAATGAGACAAATACTCATGCATTCAGTGATGCTCGAATCGATAATTTTAAATTTATTAATAAGACTTGGGTTTCAAGTTGTCAACTTTAATGACGAGACTAATACATCATTGCACATTTAGTTTGAGTTACTGCATGCAAACGTAGTTTGCGAAAAATGAGGACAAACGAAATTAGTAATAAGGAGTGAGAATGTGGTGGGATTTCACATCACTGCCCTACCAATTCACTCGGCAGAGAGGTTAACATCAAACGACAACATCAAGGAAAAGAGATAACGAAATTCGGACGGCAGGCAGCTGCTCCGTTATTTCCATGTAATGTAATGGACGACGGATTTTGCCCTGAACCACAAAAACAATACAAATCACTCGGCTTGTTTATTACAAAAGAATCATATGTGCAAATTTGTGTTGGTTCCTGGAACAACGCCGCTGTGTCAGTGAAAACGACTCTCACGTGCGGGGAAGTCTTTAACAGACCCTCCTGCTGGGTTTATTTACAGATATGCCATTACAGACACGCTAGTACGGAATCCGGACCGTCCATCGGTTTTCAGGTAGTGAGTTAACTCAATCGGAATCCACCCAGACTACACGGTCCAGGGGCATTTACGTCATTAATGATGGGAATTTATTGTTGTACTGCCTAGTCCCGCTCACCTATATAACAAATCAAACTCGTATAGTGTCAACTCCAGTATGATTTTCCACTCCAACGCAACACATAACCTCTCTCTTTCTCTCTCTCTCTTCTGTCTGTCTATCTGTGTTTGAAATTCAGGACGCAGCAGGAATTCGTCGTGAAGGTGTGTTGTGCAAATACAATCTCATATCTTGGCCTTCGCTTTCTGTTTTTGATTGTCGTGCAAGTTATGGACATGTAATTATCTGAATTAAGGGAGAAAAGTTTCATCTTCAGCTCTATGTATTTCTCTCTAGTAATTTCTGGGATTCCGTTTATGAGTTTTGAATTAATCACTAATCAGGGTGTTTTCTTTGCTCTCTTTATTGGCATCCACGATTGAATTATTCATGCTACTGTGAACACGATTTTGGGTTCTGATGTTTGTTCTTCAAGATTTTTCCTGCCAAGGTAAAGGGATTACATGGATTTCCTTGTGCTGCGGGAATTTGTTCTCCTTCTATCTGTTAATCAATTTCATTTTTTTGAGCCCAAATGTCGGGTTGACTTCTTGTTTCTGTAATGTTACGGAATTGCTTACCAGCTTTTTTCCCCTCTTCTTCTGCCTTTTTTTGCCCCTGTTCCTGTGCTGATGGAAGAGCTGATTACAATTATTTAGGGAGAGACCTTCAGTTATAAAGTTGATGAATTTTTTCACAATTCAGCTACGAAGTTCTCCAATTTTGTGAAGATGCAATCAGTTTTTAGATGGTTTTTATTTTGTTTATGTATTAATCAAGAGCTGAAGATATGGGATCGGCATAGTTGATTGGCTTGTTAGAGGGTACTGAAATTGGTGGAGTACTGATTCTTGTACACGTGTAAAATTCTTTAGTACTGTTGTGATATGAGGATTGTGAAATAAGATCTTGATTTATTCCTTATATCGAAGCTCCCTGGCTACTGCAGCCGCTAGTGCATTCTTAGCCGCCAGATGAATTGTTTAGGATATATTCTATTATTCTGATTGCATCTGTAGCCTGCTCATAGTTAAGTATCTCCTGTAATCTTGACTTTGCTGGCTGACTTGATCCATCCACTTTCCGTTGTCGAAATGCATTGACTAACGTTCTTCTTTTGTATGGCAGAATTTGTTGGTCTTAATAATCTCCCGTAGGCTTGCTATTATATCTGCGGCGCTGCTTTCTGTTTCCAAGGAGTATCTTGATGCGGACCGAGATGGTACAGTCACTTAGATATTTACTAACGTTGGCTGTGTGCCAGAACACTATAATCTTCCAAGTCTGAGTGAAACAAAAATTGAAATTTTAACTTCTTGAGATGCAAGAATCCCAAGAGTCTCAGACATCTTCCAGTGTCCACAGTTTTTACCATCAGACAATGCAGCACATTGAGCCATATTGCCTTTCAACTTTTGAAGTTTTGAATGATGATTCAACTCACATTAGGAGGCAGGCAACTGAATTTCCGTTGCGAACTTATGCGGAACAATTCTTCACTCTAGAATCAACACCAGCATCTGAATACGCCGTCTATAATTCGCCTTCAACTCCAGGTGTCTCCTCAAATATGAGTCCGTTTTCTCCACAATATTTCCAGTCGTATGCGTCTGACCTCCATCACGCATCTGATAATCCTTGTGGTTCACCAATGAGTGGATCCTCCGGGGTTGATGATGAAAATAAGTTGATGCATGCACTGTGGGTATTGAGGAACGAACTACTGGGGCCTGAATGTGATAGTGACTCTAATGGCTCGTTAAACGGCATAGTCACGCAGGCATCTCCGTTCACTAGGTACAACCGAATCCTGGAAATGGCCCCCCATATGGACCTGAAACAATTGCTCGTAGCCTGTGCCAAAATAGTTTCTGAAGCTGATACTATTTCTTTGTCCGAAAGAAGGGTTGCTGTATCAGCTGCAGAAGCTCTCATGGACATAATAGAAAAAAGGGTCTCCATATGCGGTGAGCCTTTAGAGAGATTAGGTGCATACATGTTGGAAGGGCTCAGGGCAAGGATTTTATCATCTGGAAGCATAATCCACAAAAAGTTGAAGTGCAAAGAACCAACAAGTTCTGAATTGATGTCCTACATGCACGTGCTTTACCAAATCTGCCCGTACTACAAGTTTGCTTATATGTCTGCTAATGTTGTCATCGCGGAAGCAATGGAAAATGAGAACAGAATCCACATAATCGATTTTCAGATTGCACAGGGTAGCCAGTGGGTGACCTTCATTCAGGCGATCTCACATCGTCCTGGTGGCCCCCCATATATCCGTATTACAGGAGTTGATGATTCTCAATCAGCTCATGCTCGAGGTGGAGGGCTGCAGATAGTTGGCCACAGATTAGCCCAAGTAGCCGAGTCGTGTGGAGTACCTTTTGAATTCCATGGCGCGGCAATCTCAGGGTGCGAAGTCCAACTGGAAAATCTTCAAGTCCGGCATGGAGAAGCCTTGGCTGTAAATTTTCCTTACATACTTCACCACATGCCAGATGAGAGCGTAAGCACTACAAATCATCGTGATCGCCTTCTTAGACTGGTCAAAAGCTTGTCCCCAAAAATCGTGACCCTTGTGGAGCAGGAATCCAACACTAACACAGGTACTTTCTTCCAACGATTCGGTGAAACTCTGGACTACTACACAGCAATGTTCGAGTCCATTGACGCGGCATGTCCAAGGGACGACAAGCAGCGGATTAATGCAGAGGAGCACTGCGTGGCAAGGGATGTCGTCAACATAATTGCTTGCGAGGGGAATGACCGGGAAGAGAGGCACGAGCTTTTTGGTAAGTGGAGATTGAGGTTTACAATGGCTGGATTTTCTCCAGTCCCATTGAGTCCATCAGTTAGCTATACCATCAGCGACATGCTGAAAGAACATAGCCCCAATTATAGAGTTGCAGAGAGCAGTGGCGCTCTGTATCTTGGATGGAAACACAGAGCTTTGGCAACATCTTCTGCTTGGAGATAGAAATACATGAATACATAGCTTATCAGGAGGTTTGCCTGTAGAGTTCATTTTCCTTGTGTAAAGTAAATATGCTGTTAGGTATGCTTTTCACCGGCTAATTAAGTTGTTCTGGTATGAAAAAATTCTTATTCAAATTAGGTTTGATCGAACCAAACCAATAGCATAGCTAGTGCATCACACTTACTATGTAATTTTGCACTTTTTTGAACTATACACCAATCACACAAACACGATAAATGAATTACACTTGCTTAATAATTAGTTCCCATTGGCTAAACCGAATTCAAATTAGAATCTCCGGACATGGCAGCTTAAGTATTGTGATTACCGATAGCCTAGACACACCCCATCATAGGATGATGATGGTAGCAAGATTTTAAACTGATAACTCTGACTACATGACTTCTCGTCTTCGTCTGGTTCCACTCAACCAATTCTCTTTAAAATGGAAGAAATGAAGTTCTTTCTAAATAAAAAAATGTGACGTTCCAGGCGTCGGCTTTCATAGCTCAGTTGGTTAGAGCACCCGTTTAGTAAGCGGGAGGTCTTGAGTTCGACTTTCAATGAAAGCAATTTTTATTGTTCGACAACTTTGTCCATTTTATTTTAATAAGTACGTCTACTTATTTGATTTATGATTTATTTATCAAAACAACCCCAAAGTTTGAAACATGAAAGTAGTGGACTACCACATCATTCTATTCCTTTTTCCTTTTTTCCCCCTCCTTTTCTTCTCTTTAATTAAGTAATATAATATATCTAACTAAATTCCTCCCTTATCATATATCACTTTAATTCAAGTCGTCTTTTATTTAAAGTTCAACGCGAATCGAAAAAAAAAAAAAAGAATTATGACGGACGTACATTCTTATTCTTTTTACTATATCAAATATAAAAAAATACTGATTTAATAGATTAATTATTTTAAATCAAATAAGAATTTTCCAACGACATTAAAAGATTCCAGCAACCAGCCTTTTTGGTCTGACAGACTATTTTGCAACTCAAAATTGGCACACATTAGTTGGACAATGGAATATTACTTAATTAATTCCATGTACATTCAAATAAATAAGTAATGGACTATTTTCTGTAGGTACCTAAAACCAACTTTTGCCTGTTGACTTTCCATCAAACATTTTATTTTTTCACAATTCTAAATTTTATTGTGATGAGTTTACATAAATTATTTACATCACACATCCAATATTAATTCTATTTTCTCTTCGTACTATGCCCACGTAATCAATTTTTGAATCAATTTTTTATAAATATAATTTACTTGTCGTCGTGTGGTAAATTTACATCTCATCTAATTCAAATCATGCCTACATCTCTTTTTGTTTAGCCGTCGCTTAATTATTTAGAAAAATATAAAAAAAAAAGGTATGTTTTGATGATGTTGCATTTGTCTTTAAGTGCCCAAATTTCTCAAGGCTCCAAATTTATGAATCTTTTGCAGAAAATTAATATTATTTTCTTAAAAAAGTGAAGAAACAAAACACAAATTATTTATGAAATTCGGTTTTTTTTTTTTCATAAATGGTGGTGGTATGACATAACAGCATGTGGGTGATGAGTGGGCAAACAGGGCACTTCCTTCTGTCCTTCACACACACACACACACACACATATCCCATTTTATTTTAATTTTTTTCTAATTCCGACGGATTTAAACTAATCACACAACATGTGTGATATGTTTGTAATGTAATTGTTCGTTTTTATTAAATTATACACTAATTATAACGATAAATATATTTTCTTTTTTCTGATTAAACATAATTGTTTGGTATTCATTTAAGTAAATAAATTACAAATAAAACTTACCAAAATTACTTAAAAAGGAAAACTAACAACCCATTGACACTCTAATATTTATATTGCTTCTCGAAAAACTCCAACTTTCAAAACGATTTTAATTTCAGTACTCGCAACAAATAATTTTGTAACCTCCACTAGAAAAAGAGTATTCCATATACCAATGAATAAAATTTTTCTTCTTTTTTTTTTTGGATAATTCTAAATTCAGAATATTATTATATAGAAATTTTATAAAATTATCAAAAAAATTACATATATATATATATTATATATGGGGGGGGGGGGGGAGTGAGCATACACATATTGGTTGTTTAATAGCCAAATTAATTGAGTAGAGGTAGCATCATGTGAGATGACAGGGTGCTGTGCCGGCGTCCATTTGATTTAGGGTTCCACATCACATGATCATCTTTACCTATATTTCTTTCTCAGATAATTACTCCTTTTTTCTTTTTATAATAATATTTTTTAAAAATAAAAATATAAATCAATCGTTAATAACATAATACATTTCTTTTAATAAATTAATTATAATTACATAATGCATTTCAATATTCATCTATTATTAATATTAAACATGTGATATTAATCAGTAATTGTCGTCAATTAATGTAAATCAATATTGATACATTGATAAAATTTAAATGTATGATATACTGATTATGGGGTCTCAATTCAACCAACTAAATCATAATACTAAATTAATAGGGTTTTTATGGCAAGTAATAATTCGTTGGAGCTGTAAGTCCCCATTTTTTTTTATTTTTTTTTTCACTTTGAAGTTATAATAGCAACAGTAGTAAATTGCTGACACTTTGAAGTTTGAATAATTACAAATACTCTCTCTTTATTTGTGAAATTACTAATATTTATCTGACTGTAATGGTAGTCCAACAACTAGCCAAATGCGTTAGGTTTTCATTCATATTTTTGCAACAAACTAATCAAAATGCCCTTGTGAATTATGAATTATACATTTACTTATTTTTTATTTTTCTATGAACTAAATGGACAACTTTTTTGTAGTTTTTCAAGATTTTCCCTTTTTTCTTTTATAGCTTTTATTTAACCAAAAAAAAAAAATACAGCAAGAGTAAAAGTTGAAAATTCCAGCATCTATCTAAAAATTATATAATTTCATCAAACATCAAATGGTATTGATAATTTTTTAAATAATATCAAAATATTCATAATTATGCAAAAATTTAAAAGAACTCATTATAATTCAACTCTTTATGATCTCAACCATTGATTTATTTTTTCAAAAAATGAAAAAGAAGGGGAAGAAATTGATATATTTGCTCATCTTTATTGGTATTAGACAACAACAAATAACTGCAAAAGTCGAACAAAATTCTTGATAAGATTTTGACTCCTTACCTATCTATCTATATATATGAATACAACCTCAATTTTTAAGCTTTAATTTACCAAATATTTCTATTTTTATTTCCAACCATTTTTCAAAGTTATGACTTTGTAAATAAGAAATATATCAAAGAGATCAATTCTTCACCTTTTTTTTATTATTATTTTTAAATCTTGAGTAGAATTTCATGATCGATTTAATAATTTAATGAATATAATTTCAAATGACTCAACATAAGAATTTAAAATCTTTTTAATATTTTATAATACATAATTTTTTAAATGGTAGCCGAAGGAATTAAGATTCTTTGAATATAGAAAAACATCCACATGAATATTTTTGTTATTCTTTTTAATGGATTGATTACAATAAAATCATGAAATTTTAATTATCAATAACTGTTATTACAATATACCAACAATTATTATTAAAATGAATTGGCATCAATACATTTGTGGGATTCAAACCCATAATAACCTTTTTATTATTATTAAAATCTTATAATTTCTAACTTCAACTCCATAAATCAAAATACAGTCTTAAAAGTTTTTATTCGAAGATAAAATTTCCAATAATTAATCATAAAACTACAATAGTTTGGATAATTTATAATTTTTTTTAATAAAAAATGTTCTATTGGTTGAAACATAATTTTTTTTACAAGTATTGGATGAAACAGAATTAAACACAACCTTATCGTTAAATTGTAAATAATGAAGAAACAATTAATTTAATGTGACAAATATATGAATTTTTTTTAATTTAAGTAGAATTAATAGCACAAGATGAGAGTTATTAGTAGAGGATTAGAGAGTGATTAGTGCATGTCTATATCTCTAACTTGTTGATTGCAATTTAGATATAATGAATTCAGTAATCCAAGTTTAGAGACCACAAACCACATTGTCGAGAAGATTTGCCATCAATCTTGAAAAGGACAACCTTGATAATGGAACAATAAGGTACAAAATGGAAATATATGTAAGATGATGGGCCACATTGCAATTTTTTCGAGCTCCTTGTTTTATTTTGTATTTCGCCAAAAGAAAATTTCAAAAATGAATAGACAAGAGCCTAGTCACCAATTTCATCGTCTCCTCTTCTACATTTCTTACACGAGAGGATAGCCAAAAGCTCTCTCTCTCGCTCTCTCTCTCTCTCTCTCTCTCTATATATATATATATATATATATATACATACACTATATATATACAGAAAAACAACAGGCAATACATCAAGACCACCACTTTTGGATGTGAAAATCAATCTCCACGGGCCATATTATCAATGTTTTCATCTCTTTCACATACACATATACTATAAATACATGAGCTTTGGCAGTTCTAACAACACTGAATTTTGGTGAAACAAGAATAAGAATAAGAAACAGAAAAAAGGGAGAAGAAAAGAAGAGGGCCCTTCAGCCCTCTGCTTCTCTACCTATGTTTTCTATCAGATCTTGAATTGAATCCATTTCTTTTTTGTTTTTCTGGGCCTTATTTTTTTGGTAAATACAAGCTCATAGTTTGGGATGTATTGTCATTTTCTTGCTTGTTGCAAGTCAAAGTTTGAATCTTTATCGATTTCTTTTTCAGGGGTTTTTGGATTGTTGGTGCTGTTTACTTCGATCTGTTAAAGATCAGATGATCTCTTGTTGAATAAGAAATTGCCCATTTCTTATTGAAGCCGGACAATCTCTTGGATTCTGTTGGGATTTTTTTTCTTTAAGGTATTGTATTCTTTACGCAATCTACATTATCACGTTTCGTGATGTTTGTATTCTATTGTCTTCTTGGCGGATTCTTTATTAAGTTAGCTGTGTGAAATATGGAAATTGAATTGTAATATCAAGTAGTTTTGTGATCTAGCTTCCTTGCTACTCGATCCCTCCCTTGTTCTTTACCTTTAGCAACTTGTTTCGTTCGTCTTTATTGTTGAAACATTGAGTAAAGTAATGGTTGTTGATACACACGAAACGTTTGGATATTTGAGTAGATTTGTTAACTGGAAATTGAATGGTTGATCGGCTCTCAGGTGTGCAGAATGGAAATGGAAGCTGGGAAGTTGTTCATTGGTGGGATTTCTTGGGACACCAGTGAAGAGCGTCTCAGAGAGTATTTCCAAGCTTTTGGAGAAATAGTGGAAGCCGTCATTATGAGAGATCGAACCACGGGCCGCGCCCGTGGTTTTGGTTTTATTGTTTTTGCCAATGCTTCTGTTGCTGAAAAAGTTGTCAGGGAAAGGCACATCATCGATGGCAGAACTGTAAGTCATGCATCCACATTTTGAAGGCAAAGCATTTTCTGTTTTATTCTGATGCTGCTTCTATTTGCAAATTGGAATCAGCAAACGGCATTCAGCAAATCTACAACCTGATTATGTAGTTTTTCAAAGATCATAGTCTGATATGTCATACCTGCATGATAGTGTTTCAATTATTTAATGCATGATTATATGCATAAGAAATGCATCTTATGGTTCTTGTTCCCATTTTCATGTTGTATGTGACATTTTTTATGCAAATACTTTGGAAGTCTCATGGCATTTAATGTCTGAGATTCTCTGTGAGTGTGATTTTTAGTTGTAACTACCTCTTGTTAAGAAAAATGGGATATTCAAGAAACAGACAAAGACAAGCTATCAACCAAGTGATGCTATTGCTAGTGTCTTTGATATGTCTTAATGGTAATCTAGAAAAGGAATATTGTTGATTAAGCATGTGATGTTGCTTAGGCATGCAGCATAGCGTATTGTAACGGATTCATGAGTAGAATCTGGAATAAGGACTGATATTGGTGGTGTGTGCTGGTTCTTGAAGTCCATTTTAGTGCTTGCATCATGGAGAAGATGGGTACATGAAAAACACTTACAGAAAAGTAACGAGTCAAGTGTTGCAATTGTTATCATCATCTGATCTTTTGTTGCTAAAGTTCATTTTTCATGTACCAGATAATTGGTTTTTGCTGTTTTGGATCTTGTGATGGTTTACTAAAGCAACTTCTCATAATTGATTACAGATATGCTTGTTAGTTAGAACTTATTCTAGAAAACTGGGACCCATTTGTCTAATTTTTCCTTGTATTTTAATTTCATTTCATGTAGCACTTCCAATTTATTGTAGCTATCTTATTGAAGAAATTTTTGGAAGTTTGTGTAGTTTTACTTGTTATGGTAAGTAAATCCAATTTGCATGTACCACTTTCAATTTACTGTAACTTCCCTACTCTATATACTATAGATTTTCATTTATGTCTATAGAGAAGGAATTTTAATTTATCATCTAATACCAGCGAATTTAAAATATTAGTATATTCCATGCTGTTTCCGAAAAACTAATCAGCAGGTAAATTTTGTCGTTCATCAGGTGGAGGCAAAGAAGGCTGTTCCTAGGGATGATCATCAGAACTTCAACAGAAACAATGGCAGCATCCAAGGGTCCCCCTGTCTTGCCCGTACAAAAAAGATTTTTGTTGGAGGGTTGGCATCTACCGTTACAGAAAGTGACTTCAAGAGGTACTTTGATCAGTTTGGAACAATAACAGATGTAGTCGTGATGTATGACCATAATACACAAAGGCCTAGAGGTTTTGGATTCATAACTTATGATTCAGAGGAAGCAGTGGATAAAGTTTTAGTCAAAACCTTTCATGAACTCAATGGGAAAATGGTTGAGGTTAAGCGAGCAGTACCAAAAGAGTTATCTCCAGGGCCAACACGAAGCCCTTCAAGTGGCTATAACTATGGCCTGAATAGAGCGAGCAGTTTCCTTAATCCTTATACTCAAGGATATAATGCAAATTCTGCAGGTGGTTATGGCATGAGAATGGATGGACGGTTTAGTCCTGTAACAGTTGGACGAAGTGGATATGCTCCCTACAGTCCCAGTAATCACAGTATAGGATCGAGCTTTGACTCTGGATTCAGTTTAAACCTTGGTGCAAGCGCCGATTCTGGTTTGGGCTATGGACATGGGATGAACTCTTATTTCAGTGGAAATCCAAGTCGATATGGCAGTCCAATTGCATATAGTGTGGGTGGCAGCGGAAATGGCTCGTTGTCCAGTACCACAAGCCGAAATGTGTGGGGCAATGGGAATTCTAATTACGTTACAAATTCAGTAACTTCAAATGATTTAGTTAGCTCTGCAACAGGAAATGCTGGAATAGCCACTGGTTTTGGAACTATTGGGGAAATTTGGGGTTTCTCGCCTGTTTCTGCTAAAGGTAGGGAAGGTGGTTCCTTAAGCAGTGGAAATATCCTTTATGGCCGGGGGGATAACAACACTGGTGGCAGGACAGGTTATGTCAGAAACAATGGAGGCACTGCTGGCACACCATTATCGTATTCTGTCACAGATAATGTCAGAAACGGGGTTTTTGGGAACTTATATGGGGATGATTCATTCTACCTTAATCATGCTTGGCATTCATCATCTCCAGAGCTCGATGATTCTGTCTCTTTTGATTATGGACGAGGAAATTCAGCAGCCGATGTTACATCTAACAACTCAGTTGGTTATCCTGGGACTTACAGTACTATTTCTGCAAGGTCAAATAGAGGTAAGCATTACACATCTCATCTCCACTCTACATACATATTCTTTTTCTTAATTGGACTGGAATTTGTCCGTATCTTCGATCTTATGCGGAAAAAATAAAATATCATTTGCATGCATAACTGAATGCCAATGAAGTTATTCACTGTTTTATTGTCAAACAGGAATCGCAGCCTAGGAATATTACCATATGGATATAGTAGGCTATATGTATACAAGTGGAGTCAAAATGTAGGACGATCTCTTGTTCCTTGCTGGAGATGCTTCATCATAGACGTATACTTAATCGAGCTAATTGCGTACCCGTTCCGGACGACTCATTACCATGAGCAGCAAAACGCTTTTGTAGTGAGGTCCTAAGTCGAGCTTTTTAATATATGGGTTTCGTTTCTCGTGATTTGTTTGAGATGTGAAATTGGATTTGCGGAATGTACTCAAGAAAGTATATTATCACGCATCGTTGTTGACATGGTGAGATATAAAAAAGCCACTATTCTTTTGTGTAGACTCGCTCTTATTCTCCTGCTGTGTGGTTATTCGAATTTTCCCAGTTCACGTCAGGTTTCGTGTTTCAGTTCTTGGCAGACTGAATACTACACTTACTAAAACGACTCGTTTTTCAGTTCTTTTCTTATTGCCGCGTCCTTGATTCTTTGCTTTCAGCGTCGTTATACTGTTTCGTAGACTTAATGACTACCGTAACTTGTTATTTTCTGCTAATGTGAAGTATATTTTCAGACCACTTAGTTACTTGCAAAACTGTGTTTTGTCCGAACTTCAGCAGCTAATGGTAGTTGAAGCTGTAAGAAGCTACTCAGCTCAACTACGCATGACTTTATCGATGAATTACCAGAAATAAAGAAATCACTGCAACTACTTAAATTTCACTAGTTAAAAATTCATAATAACAACTTATTTTGAATCATTTGAGATTATTTTGTCAAATCATTCCGAATACAATCTTTACATGCCAAGATTCAATAGAATGGGTTAGTTGCAAACACAGAGTTGGTCAGAATTCAGAAATGCCTGAAATTGAATATTCATAAGACGTGAGAATTTGTCTCATTTTAGGTGAATTTTGCTTCATTATTCTTAGCTCTGGATCGAATATTCATGTATGATTCAATTTATTAAGATATTGATTTTATCATGTAAATTATCGTTTAAAAAAAAAAAATGAAGCAGAATCAATTCAACATTACATCAAGTTCAGACAGAAATCCTAACCAGAGATTGGGTATGGGAAATCATTATCAAAAGTGTCCAAACAAGGAATATAATTGTGGTGGTCCACTCTCCACTGTGATATAGGCCTAGATAAGATTAAGATACATAGAGGACAGGACCACTGTGAGAATGTCTTTCCTTTTCCATTCTGGGCATTTTAGTTTTGAATTATATTTTATTCAGAAAATTAATTTAGATTAATTCTTTTTGTAATTATTTCTTCTAAAATATATCAAACTGTGCGTTGTCGCATGTTGATTGATTTCGTAATATTCGATATATATTTTTTTTTTTAAAAAAAAAGAGTTATTTACAATTTCCCACTACAGAAAATACAGATTCTTTATATTCCAAGAAACTAAAGAAATATGCAAAAGCTACAGTTTTGTAACATTACAGTAAATGGAATCACTTTCCGAACATTATATGGGAAAATAGATTTCAGAAATCAAAATCAAGACAAGGCATTCCATAGGGAGCCAATCATGATCAACAGCACCCACCTTTTGCACTCTGTTCATCTGTTTTAGGGTTCTCGTCAGCCTGTAAAACTACCGTTTTCCCATTAAGGTCAGGAGGGTTCTCAACCGTGAGTTCTTGAGATTGCATAACTTTCCTGCTTAAAATGTTGTAGATCTCTTTCACCACTGTCTGAAACGCAGCAGAAACGTTGGACGAATCTAGAGCTGAAGTTTCAATGAAAAACAGACCCTGTGCCTCTGCCAAGGCCTTGCCTTCTGCAGTTGTCACCTCCCGTGCATCTTTGAGATCAGACTTGTTGCCTACCAATATCGTTACTACATTCATGTCTGAATGAGCTGTTCAAGAATAAGCATTCTATGGTCAGGCCAGGTTGTCAAGATCAAGCAAAACATGAGCAGAATTTACGAGTGTGTAAAATGTATGTTTAATGTCGATGAAGCAATTTTATAGGAACAGAGAACCAATGAATAAGAAACGAAGCATTTAAAGCTGAATGCTTACTCTGAAGCTCATTCAGCCATCTGCCAGTGCCTTCAAAGGTCTGGCGCCGGCTTATGTCATAGACCAGAAGAGCGCCGACTGCACCTCTATAATATGCAGACGTAACGGCCCTAAACCGCTCCTGACCAGCTGTGTCCCAGATCTGAGCCTTAACTTCCTTACCACTGATTTCCATCTTCTGCGTTTGAAATTCTACTCCTATAGTAGATTTTGAATTAGGGTAAAACTCGTCTCTAGCAAATCTAGCAAGCAAGTTGGATTTACCAACAGCAGCATCACCAATCATAACAATCTTGAAAAGGTAATCTTCAGTTTGTTCCTCCTCTGTTTGGAAGGCCATCTTTCACTCTTTCAGTGTCACAAATACATCATCATATTTTGCTGATGTATATATACTCGTGAAAGCTAAACACCACTGGTAGATATGCGAGGATAAAGGCCTCGGAGGAGGCTTGCAAGGTAGGTAAGGTATATGAGAATAAAAATGAAGGCAGGAATTTAGGATAATGTTTGTGGATGTAAAAGATGAAAACGAGCCAATTTAGTGCTACTCCACCCTAAAGAGCAGCTTCCCTATTAGCAACTGGTGCAGTTAAAAATGTTTTCTATTCCAGCTAACGGCACCTGCAATGACAAGTGCTATATTACAGAAAGAAGAAATTGAAATCATTTGAGCTGTTTACTGTGCAAGCACACATGTTCCTTTCCAACCACTTTTTTCTAATGTATTATTATATACCTGTTACAGGGACAATCTCGAGTCATTCCTCATACTAATGCTCTTTTTCACTTCTGATTCCCCCTCCCTATGATCCTAAAAGCCTAAGTAAAAGGTTGCATTATGTAGTGATGCACCACAACTCAAGGCTTATAGTAAATTCCACATGCAAAGTACATTCAGAACAAAGAAAACGAACAGAAGGGGAAGTGGTGAAATTCTATACGCACTACGTCAAAGTTTTCCAGGTGCAACTGTACAACCTCAAAAAAGAAAATCCCAACAAAATAAATTTGCCTTCATACTGTAGGTGCAGTTTAAAAATTCTCAGCTGAAGTAAAATATAGACAATTATGGCAAGAGGAAACAAGAAATAAAATTTATTTCACAAAAAATTTTGGGTAAATTAAATTTTGCCATCCGAACTATGCCCGTTTTTACACTTTGCCATCAATTTTTTTTTTGTGTCAATTTACCATTTAACTTTGCAATTGTGTATTGCTGAGGTGCAGAAGAATGACAAGAAGCCATTATAACAGATTCTACACCAATATCCCATACACCAAATATTTCCAACCAAATTATCATGCAGCAAAATAAACCAAAATTATGTTATTTTTCTAAACTAGCTAATTTGCTGAGTGAACGGACATGCACGTTTCTCTTCTGTTCATGTTTCAATTGCATGACTCATTTCTAACAGAACAGATGCACCATTTTCCTTTTAGAATATCATGAAACCAAAGACACTTATGTGAAGAAAATGAAGCATGAATCCGACAAATGAACGATTATTACTATTGGCCTTCATTAAGAAACTGCGCTGATTTCAAACTCGATGTGATCTCTCCTACATGAAGCTGCGTACATAAACTTGCGACTTCAAACGTGTTTAATAACAGTTAAAAGTGTTCAACAATGGATCTCATACCTTAGCCAGAACAATATGATGAACTGTTGAATATCCAATATGTTCAAGTTGTCTAATGCTAGTCTTTATTCAATCTCACAAAGGAATCTCCCTAAACAAAGATTTAGCAATATAATGGGTCATTCGGATATAGTCTTTATATAGATATAGTGATCGATGCAAGCATTCAAACCTTTAGAATTGGGAAGAGAAATCCTTTTCTGTCCAATGTGTAATTTGAAGTGAAAACAAAAGTCATGTATTAAAACACTCGGCACGAATAATTTCTCCGTGAATCCCAGTTCATGAATCTAATGTAGAAGATCTTAGATGATTTCCCATCCAGAAAATTGTGGCTCATAACATTGTACCACATTATTGAACAGCCCTTGACTTTCCAGACAGCAGATTAGAAGCTTCATCTAGTACATCAGCATTGTCTCCACTTAAATGTCTGGAAACCTAAAGAAGAAGATGAGAATATGACTTTCAACTCTCTTTCTATAATCTCCAAAGAAATGACCTTCCCTTTTCAGAATATGCACAGAAGAAAGCAATCATCTTCAACTTTCGCATCCCAGAAAGGCTTTTTCAATAAAAAATTCAGCAATTCAGACACACAAGAACCCCCCCCCCCCCCCTTTTGTTTTTTCCTTGGACTTTATCATCAAGATTCACACACACACACACACACACACATATATATATATATATAGAGAGAGAGAGAGAAGCAAAACAGGGAAACAAGAATGAGATTGAAAACAACATACCCACTTCAGGAATGCGATCCTTCCCCTTATCTTTTCGTCCCACAGAAGTGTGTGGTCAAATCAGAACCATTTGAAGAGCAGATCAAAGAAGATGGAAGATAGGCAAAAGAAACATATTATCCGATGAGAAAAGAGGGATCAAATCAACCTCAATGGTTCTGGTAAGAAGAGATTAGATGCAGATTTCACGATTTAATGAGACAGAGAGGAAACAGATTTCAGACAGTTTGGACAGAGTAGAAAGAAACAAAAGAAATGGGAGAATCAAGAAAAAACAACAGGGCTAAACAAACAATGCATTGCTGCTATTCCGGGGTACCACCTCTGCCACCCCAACTGATTTTATCAAACATTCGATTATCTTACTATATTATATATATCACATTATATACTATTGGAACCTCATAAGCATTTAACACCTATATTATTACTACATCTTTACATCACATCATCTTCCCCAACATTTAACTACTTCTCTCTTACATTACATCTATATAGAAGGGGGTGGGGTGAAGGTTTGCTCCCACTCTCAATAGCTAGCTTATTGAGATGTCCTACCATAAATTCTAATTCAAATTAAATTTAATGAATTTCAACTAATTATATAATAAATATAATTTATATATAATTAAAAAAATTATGTGATTAATAAGTTGTATTTTCGATAATTAACAACAGGTCATATGTAGTTTTGAATATTTTAGAATAAATAAAAAGATATAAACATATATTTTTACAACAAAATATGAAAAAGTTTGGTGGAGTTTTAATTTTTTTTCTTGATAGAGTTATTGCTCTATTAGTAATTTAGTACTTATAAGTAGGAACTAATTAATTCTCTTAATTAAGATTATGGTGTACGTTAAATAGGACTAATTAACCTAACTCGAAGAAAATAGGATCTAAAATCGTACGTTCATAAACTCCCTCAAGGAAAAAAAGTTTAATATCGTTAAGAGCGAAACCCACTAATTTATATTTTAGGAGAGAGAAAGTGGAGGGGTATTTATATAAGTAGGAATTGATATTGTTTAGGATAGATAAGGGTAAATTATTACTTTATCCCGTGATTGAGTTTCATTGATTATGGCTATTTCGGTAATTTGCAGTGCCATGTTGATTTGATAAGTTTGATCTTGGACCTTTGATTCTTGTTGGGATGATCTTTCCTTCCATCAATGCAATATGTTTATCTTCCATCAAGGTTCATTTAATTTCGTTAGTAATATGAAAAAAATTTGGAGGTTTATAAACATAATTCATTTGAAGTTGTGATTTTTTTTTTAAAATGATAATTACGTCAACATTTTGATAAATGAAACGTTCGTTCATATGATTAAAAATAATAAATAAATCATAATAATACACATAAAGTGAGACTTGAACTTGCTCATATGAACTCAATCTAAACCATTAGATTAACAGATCATTGTTTTGAGTTTGTAAGTTGTAGATCACTAAGACATAAATATTTCATAATACACTATAAAAAAGTTGAGAGTTTTTGCTCTACTATAAATAATATGGCTTAAAAATCATAATAAAGCAATATTATTGACCCTTAGTAAAACAAATAAAAAAAAAAACTTAATTTTTACCACGATTACTCAATATTCAATATATTTTTTAGGCATAACCAAAATATTTGTCATGACTAATGTTTTGGCCATACTTGTAGAAGTAACGACTAATGGCCATAGTAAAGTTGTAGTTAATTTGTATTTATCACCAACTATAACTGTGAGTTGGCGGGTCAAAGAGTCAAGATGGCCGAGTTGGTCTAAGGCGCCAGTTTCAGGTACTGGTCCGAAAGGGCATGGGTTCGAATCCCATTCTTGACAATTCAATTCCTTTTCCATTATTACCTTTTTCTTTAAATAAATATCAACTATGACTTGTTTAATTCTTTTATTTTGTTGTGGGATGAAATTTGGGCCTCACCCACTGCTTTACGGCCCAGAAAGAGAATTTTGGTTCTTGGACTTCCTTTTAAGATAAATTAGATCGTGCTCTCATAAAATTTGTCATAATTACAAATACTCATTTGAAAAATTATAAATACTTCAATAAAATTCCAACAACAAAGGAGCTAAAGTGGAAGACGAGGTGGAGAGAACACCAAAAAACCATCCATGACCATATGTTTAGATTTTCTCAAATGTAGAAAAAAAAAAAAAAAAAAACTTTTGAGATGTTTAATTTGAGAACATAGGTGATGCTTTCGTTCCACATGATAAGACATCAATTCTCAATATTGGCTACATAGCTTTACCCAAAGTAACCTAAAAGCTACCATCATTTTCCTCAATCAACTTCACAACCAATTAGAACAAAAAATTAAAAAGAAAAAATACAGATAGAGTCATGTAAATAAATTCATGCTTTTGAAAAATTACGCGCAAAATATCTTATATATTAAAGTGTCCACATGTTTAAAATCAAAATAAAGGGTCGTTCCATGATAAATAAAATAATTCCCCCACCCCCAAATGTTAGAATGAAACCCAAAAATATGCAAAACAAAGTATTTCTTGATAATCATAAAAATTAAAAATTTATTCATTGAATCTAAATATGGGATCATTTTAAACGATTATATCATACGTACGATGCAGATATATAAAAGTTTATGTAAACTCAATTTTTTCTAACTATATTACTTTAGAGGTAACTAAAAATTCACTCCATATATGCAATAAAAACATTTGGAAATATACATTAATTAGCCATCAAAAAACAAGAAAATCTTTAAATGGTTATTGTCTTCCATCCTTTGATTGGATGATAATAAGATATGGTAGAATATCTTCACCTTTTTACCTTTTCCATGCATCCCTCGTTGCTTCAATATTCTCCCCTTTTTATATATATATTTTTTTCTATAGTAACAAATTAAATTTTCAAGATCTTTTATAAGTAAACGATGTTGTCTAAAAATTCATGAAAAAGAAGGTGTAATAACATTTTAAATTCTTACCCCTTTAAAAAAAAAAAAAACCCCAATAATTATAATTGCTATACCTTCCAAAATTATACCCCATCTTTTTCGAGATTTAGTGTATTAATTGATTCTTATCCATTATTATTAAATATTTCCCTTATTTACTAAACTCATAATCTAAAGTCGTTCATTGCAAACAAATGACACTTTTTTGTAGGGATGCATGAAATCAAATATATCTTCTAATTCAATCTTTAATACAATTTCTTCTCCTTCTTCATCTTCTTTTTTTTTAAATATATTTTTATAAATTCATCAACTATCAATATCATACGTCAATTATTAATATTAAATATATAATTAAATAATTAATTAATAATTATTATTAAAATAAATTAAACCTAATGTAACGTTAATTATGTAACTAATTAAATCAAATTTAAATTCTAAAGTCAACAAAAATACTCGGGTAAGCCAAACTTAGTGTAAGTAGAAAAATCAGTCAAATCCCATGGTACGGTCAAACATGCTATTCTCTCTATATATATGATGATGATGATGATGATGATGATAAATTCTGATGTGCGCGGACGGACATTATCCAATCTCATTTTATTATTAGGAGATCACGTGCACACACACACAATTATCCCTCGAGGTCAAATCCCTCTCAATTTCACATGCAGAAGAAGACAAGACCCGAAGAAAACGTTTAACTCAGAGTCAGAGGTATTATTTGTAGATCTGCAATCCAACTCCTGTTTCTTTTCTCGTCAATGTTGTTGAATGTTTGCTGTCTGGTTCTTGATTTCTCGTTCAGTCTGAATCCTTTGACTGAAAATACGTGCCGTCAATTTATGTGGATAATTATTTGTAAAATTCACAGGAGGAAAATATTTGTAAAATTCTAAAAAGGGTAAAATTAGTATTTTCACTCTGTTTGTCAATTTTTTCTTCTGCGTAGGAATTGGCTGTCAATTTTTTTTTTTTCTGATACTCTGTTTTGTAGATAAAAATAAAATAAAGGTATTTTAGAGAATAAAATTATTTTTTAAAAATATGTTTGGCCATAAATAGAGGTGTAATGTGAAAAGTTTATGATAAAAGATAAAACGTATGATAATGTTTTCTTTTTCTTAAAAGAGAGAAATTAGGAAAAAAGTATTCAGAGGATCTTTTTGTTTTTTTCTTTGTATTATTATTATTATTATTATTGTATTATTTGGATAACTCGTAATTTGCTCCAAGATTCATCAGGATGACAAAAGGGCATCCAAGAATGATGTATAAACTTAAATTTGATTCCAAAGCCCATTTCAGACAATTCTGCCCCTAAAGTTTTCTAGTTATTCAAGAACATCATGATTTGTTTTACATTAGTTCCATGAGGTGATTATGCATCTGTAAATTAATAAAAGTCCGAGAAAGGTATGTGTCAATCATCTATACAACATTCGGTATGCAAAAATGAGATGTAGATGTATACATTTCACTGTCTGAAATGTATGTATTATTACAGTGTTCTAATGCAAGAGATATTTCAATTTTTGAACCAATTTCTTAAATCCTTTTACCACAGCATCTGATCTTGTTTTGATTACCATTGTCAGCAGTTTGTTTGAATTCTTTCAAGTGGAAATTATCAACTGAAAGTAGCATGGAGGGGGGTGTAGCTAAACCAGACAAGACAGAATTCACAGAATGCTGGCGCACAAGTTGCAGAACACCCTACATTATGCGGCTCGCGGTCTCAGCCGGCATTGGAGGCCTATTGTTTGGTTATGACACAGGTACAGATGCTAAAGCCGACTCATATAAACGTTAGATGTCCGAATGTTAATGTTCTATTGGGACCTCATAATTAAAACCTATGCTGCTTATCAGGTGTGATTTCCGGTGCCCTACTCTACATCCGGGATGACTTTAAATCTGTCGAGAAGCAGACATGGTTACAGGCAAGCAACCTTGGAACATAAACCTTAAGTTTTGTACTTTTCGTTAATGAGATTGATATTTACTTTCTTTCTTTGTATCGTGTAGGAAACAATCGTGAGCATGGCTGTAGCAGGAGCCATTGTGGGTGCTGCTTTTGGTGGTTGGATCAACGACAAGTATGGTCGAAAAGTATCCATTCTTCTTGCCGATATTGTGTTTTTCATCGGTGCGGTTGTGATGGCTGCTTCTGTAGCTCCTTGGATGATAATCCTTGGACGAATATCTGTCGGTCTTGGAGTTGGAATGGCGTCCATGACATCACCGCTTTACATCTCCGAAGTGTCTCCTGCCAGAATCAGAGGAGCATTGGTTAGCACCAACGGTTTGCTTATCACGGGAGGACAGTTTTTGGCCTATCTTATTAACTTAGCATTCACTAAGGTAGTTTTTGGTTCCTGGATTTTTTTTGTTTTATGTTTGTTTTCAATCATGTGTAACATGTTATAAATGTTTTGTCAAGACACCTGGAACCTGGCGCTGGATGCTTGGAGTAGCAGGAGTTCCAGCCGTTGTCCAGTTTTTGCTGATGTTATCACTTCCCGAGTCTCCCAGATGGCTGTATAGGCAGGTAACATTCTCTGAATTTGATCGGGACAACGTTAAAGTGGATGGTTAATCTGCCAATTTTGATCAGGACAAGGTAAAAGAAGCCAGGGAAATTCTAGAGAAAATTTACCCTGCCGATGAGGTAGAAGAAGAAATGAAGGCCCTGCAATCCTCCATTGAAGCCGAGAAGGCTGACGAAGGGTCTATCGGCAGTGGTTTACTGTCAAGGCTGAAGAACATTTGGGGAAATCGTGTTGTCCGTAGAGGCCTCTACGCAGGGATCACTGTTCAAGTTGCTCAGCAATTTGTCGGCATAAACACCGTCATGTACTACAGTCCCACGATCGTTCAACTCGCAGGATTTGCCTCAAACAAGACAGCTTTGGCACTCTCCCTCATCACTTCTGGTTTGAACGCCATTGGATCAGTCGTAAGCATGGGGTTTGTCGACAGATTTGGGAGGAGACGGCTGATGATCATATCCATGTTTGGGATCATCATCTGCCTTCTTGCATTATCTGGCCTGTTCTACGCAGCTTCCAATCACGCACCAAACATCAGCAGCTCTGAATCCCTCCACTTTGGCAGGAACTTAACATGCTCTAGTTTCTTGCAAGAATCTCAGCCATCAACCTGGAATTGCATGAACTGCCTGAAAGCATCATCCGACTGTGCGTTCTGTGCTAATGGAGACAACAAAGTAAGTTTTTTCACATGTAAAATTTTCACTTTAATCATCCGAATTCAACTTAACACATATTTGCATTGTCATTAGTATCAACCTGGAGCATGTCTGGCTTCAACGGATGCGATAAAAGGCATGTGCCAAGGAGAACATCGTATGTGGTACACAAAAGGTTGCCCGAGCAAGTTCGGGTTGTTTGCAGTTCTGCTCCTAGGATTGTACATCATATCTTACTCGCCTGGAATGGGAACTGCACCATGGATCGTTAACTCCGAGATATACCCATTGAGGTACAGAGGTGTGGGAGGAGGAATCGCAGCAGTTTTCAACTGGATTTCAAATCTGATTGTGAGTGAGACATTCTTGACTCTTACAGAATCTCTCGGTGCATCCGGCACGTTTGTCTTGTTCGCTGTGTTTTCCTTCATGGGACTGGTGGCTATATATTTCATAGTACCAGAAACAAAGGGACTGCAGTTTGAGGAGGTGGAGAAGATGCTGGAGAAGGGCTTCAAACCAAGAATGTGTTGCAATAGAAATGAGAAGGATGGTTCTAAGTAAGACAGTATTGATCTTCCTCATTTAGATATTCAATCAGGAGCACTGTTAGTAATTTCAAACCAAGAATTTGTCCGCAAGTCTCAGTTTTTCTTAGCAGTGGACGATGTAAAAATATAAGTTGACTGTCAGTTATATTTAATCTAGGAATTTGATTTGCTTAACGAATAGCAAGAATTTTAATTGCACTTGTCTTTTCTTGGTTTGCACCATCCATGTATTAGACATATGTAATCTATGTCGAATGAGGCAGACCCGTTTCACTGATGTCTTATGTTTTATGTTGTACTTGGTGAATTTTAAGGAGGTTGTCATATATTAATTCTTTGCATCTAAATATAACGAAGCCGTTTGTGGCACGCTCCTTCTTGCACATATAATAAATTTTTTTTCACTTTTTCAAATACATTCTAAAAAAATAAAATATAGAAACAAACAAATACAAGTAATAAATATTAAAGGTAGACTGGGTCGGGTATGAGCTTCGATCCACAGCCCATGAATTGAGTCTTGACCTATAGATACAATCATTTTTGTGAGAGTATCCTACCCGACAACGTTGCCCATTGCAAGTGACAACTTTACACACACCGACACTAGAGACAGAGAAAACATATCTGCGGGTGCTAGCCAGCTAATGCAATAATATATGTTAAGTAGACAAATGCAATCCGGACATTCATATTTACCAAACTACGCAATCTGTTCTGACTTGGCTTTGGGGAAATCAACTTTACAACGAAGACTCAGTCCCTACCACCCCAATTGCTTATGTCTAATTCTTACTTCAGTTGGTAGTTCAACCACAAGCATCTCATGATCAATGCCACATTTTGACTTCATCTAAACATTTTTATTCACTTATTTATGTATATATGTAGTAGTAATACGATTTTGTGATTGGAGTCTCTAAGGTTAATTTATTAAGGATGCATAGGAACTGCGGCGGGGGATACGTCTGCGGCTGAGGCTGACCAACTCAGGTGAAAACTATCATGGTTGACTAATACCAGCAAGTTTGCCAGCTAACAAGTATTCACATTGTAATAAAACGTGCGTGGAATAGTAATAGCAAGGAAGTTCTTTGTTCAAACTTAAAAAATTCATGTCTGAAACCTTGAATCTAACTATGAAAACAGCCACGCCTTCAATGTTACAATCTGGAGGAGTATATATTACAGACTCAAGAACACTCGAATCATACCAGACAACTACCAAAACCTTACAAAGAATATGGATCTGGACGATGACGACAAAACGAAAGAGAAGAAACTAGCTCCTCCTCAACAAAAACAAAGGGCAGCAGTCAGCAAAAGTGGGAAGATTAAGGTCTCCTGATAGAACAACTAAAAGGTCAGCTCCTAATATTTAACTTATTTATTAATTTTAATCTAGAATTGCTCAAATCACTCAACCACTCTGTACAAGTCAATCTAAAACAAATTTCTATGTACAGCCAACAGCAAACCATTACACAAGCGAAATAAAACAGACCAACCAATGTACTGTGCTGTCATGGACTTGAAGAAGAGGAAGAAGAAGAAGAAGCTTCCAATCTTGATTCTCTCAAGTACCCAAGAAGCTTCGCAGCCTGCCAAATGTAAACACATTCCATTGGATTAGAAGAACATAGTGTGAAGATCGTTGCAGCTGCAAAATCACGAAAACATGACTGCGTAGAGAAGTATAGTAGACCATCCCCACAGTGAGTGAAAGCAATATTGCAGGACTTACTATGCCTCTAAATCATGCAAGAGTAATATATCGTCAAGGAGCACTAGGACAGCAATATAGCAAAAATGATTTATATGTACCAAAACAGACTAGACGAGTTATTGCCTTTTGTGCCGACCATCAATCAAGATCACACGAAGTATAATGTTGGAAGACAATGTAAGGGCATTATTGGATTAATGAACTAGTGGTGCTCACTCGTACAAATGCAAAATATCATCATCATTATTCAAAAACCACCATGCAACTTGTGGGATAGATCGTGTCCCTCTTTAACATTCAATCAAAATCATTAAGATGCTTCAGCATTCCATTTTGCATACCCTACGGAGATATTGAACATTTACGGAGTTGGTGAGTGTTGAGTAAAATCGCAACTTTATTAAGCAGTATGACCAAAGAATAAGAACCACTTCTTCCAACACATACTGCTTTCAGCAAAACTAAATTCAAGAACCTTAATCAAACAAACCTAGTAAATATCTGATCTCATCTTTCTATCAAGAAGCCAAGGACACAAACTGCACCAACTTGCAGTTGAAATCATAGAAAAACCCGGAAACAAGAAAGAAAACAGAAACAAGTTAAGAGGATCAAACACATAATTATGTTCCAATACACACCTTATTCTTAGCTTTCGCCGTCCCAGTCTGCGACAGTGCAACCAACGGTGGAATACCTCCTTCCTTCACAAGCAATCCCCTGTTCCCAGCACTCTCCCCACACAACTGCAGAAGAGTCAATACTGCAAACTCCTTCCCTTTATCACTACCATCTTCCATCGCCTCCACCAACGCCGCTATCCCTCCTTCCTCCACGATAGCCTCGCGTCCCATATCAATCCCAGCCAAGCTACTCAAAACCACCATCGCCTTCTCCGCCAATCCAGTGCCCTGCTCTCCCACAAGCCCCACCAGCGGCCTCACCGCCCCGGCAGTCACCGCTCTCTCCTTGTTCAGCCTTACTGAGCACAGCTTGTAAAGTGTTGTCAAAGCATCCTTTTTTCCTCTAGTAGACCCGTTTATCAGCAATGCAACCAATGGAGGTATTGCGCCGCAAGCACCAATTGAAAGTTTATTCCCGTCGATCAAAGCTAAGCTCAGTAAAGCGCAGGCGGCGTTCTGCTTGGAAGTCTCGGTGCCTGTTTTCAAGACATAGATTAAGGATTTTATAGCTCCCGCGTTTCCCATCGAGCTTTTGTTGCTTTCATGGAGGGAGAGGTTAAGCAAAGCTGTGACCGCGTGTTCCTGCGTCATCGGGTCGGAGCAACGGAGGAGAGGAATCAAAGCCGGAACTGCTCCGGATTCTCCAATCAAGGCCCGATTATCAGCTCGGTTTTTCGCTAACAGTCGTAATTTAGCCGCTGCGGACCTTTTTACTGCAATTGATGACGACTGCAACCCGTCGACACAGAGCTTGACAGTAGGCTGAAGGTCCTCCGGCGAGATGCTCTCGATAATTTCCGTAGAAAAAGTTTCTCTCTCCAAAAATCCCGAACATGGTTCCGGCTCGACCTCTGGGCTAGTACGCGGACTCGGGCCCGAATCAGGGACAGTTGCAAGACGCTGGAGCTCTCCCGAGATGTCGCTGGAGCACGCCGAGAAATCGGTGAACGCACGTGAGATGTCCAACATATCATCGATATCCGACGACGAGGGGCTCTTGGAATTACCCGAAGATTTATTGGCAAGCTCCCCGAGCCGGAGGTCGATAACTGAGTCGGTGAGATTCTCCGACACCATCGGCGAATTCTCCGGAATTGGACCGGACTGGTCCGCTTGAAAGATATTAGAACGGATAGTGCGCATGGAGCGGCCGAATGACCGGCTGACTTTGGCGGAGGACGGCGGCGGAGTGTAGTAGTAGTAAGACCGCGTCCGGGGGCAACGAGCTGAGATGTTGGAGCTGCAGTGGGAGTGAGAACGGGAATCTTCTATAGACACCATGACGAAAACTAGAACAGAAGAGAGCAAAGTTTGATGAGTGCGAGGATTCGTGAGTATGTAAATCTTGTTCAAACAACTTCCACGGCGGAGGAGAATCAGACCGGTGGGTGAAGTGAAATAGCTCAACTCAAAGGCCCCAAGAACGGTAGCTTTATAGAGGGGCTGATGATTTTTATGCCAAATTGTAAATTTCAAATTTCATTTCATATTTTATTAAAAGAGACTAAACTATTACAAAACAAAAGAGCCTCTATTTATTAAAAAACCTTCAAACTAACTATTCTACATTTATTTTTTATTCATGTACATGTAATTTTTAAAAATTTCTTCTTCAAATTAACTTTGATTTATAATGCATGGACACGAATACAGTGATACAAAAAATTATAGAACATCATGGCTACATATAATATATATTTTCAATTTTTCATAAAGTTAAAATTTGTAATATGAATAATATCGAGATAAAATATAAAATAAACATGTCTGATATTTATAATTTTAATCAAATATGACTTAAAAAATATACATAATCAGTTTATCTTAAAAGTACCCAATGAAAAAAATTTTAATATTCAAATTGATCAAGTCATCGTGATTATCTCCCAAATTTTTTAATTTGATGAGTTATTTAATTCTTTTTATTTTTTATTAAGCTCAAACTTATTTAAAAAAAAAATAGTCCAAATTTTTTGAAATTATAAAAAGAATTCATAACTTGTCTGACACGCCCACAGGCTGTGTATTTTTTTTTTTTTAAATTTTTGCACACGCCATCGACTTGTCCAACATTACATCCGATAATTTTTCAAAAACAATTTTCATAATTTAGATTTAATTGAATTAAACTCGAATTATAATTTTTTGTAATTTAAATTAAATTCAAATTACAATTTTCCATAATTTTGACGTGGACTTTTGGGCGTTAGTTTTGTCATCAGTTAGTTTGGAGGGTTTTATTACAACGTATTGGCCTTTGTAATTTTTAATATGGGGTCAAATTTGAGATAATCCTAAATTGTGGATTAGGTTTGTAATATTTGCATGATTATTTGGAGAAACCTTTTTCTATTTTACTTTTAAATTTCGTTTTCAAATGGCGATGGATGAGTGGGTGGATTTGGTTGGTCTGAGAGGTGGGGCATATGGGCTTTTGGGATTTTTTTAAAATCACAGCTGTAGGGATTCAAATTTGGGCTCACACGGGCGCAGGATTCTGGTTGGTGCGTGTGTGAACTGTGTGGGGCACTTGGTACATGAGCCGACCGGGCCCCACTCTTTCCAGTCGATTCACAGCACTTGAAGAAGGGCCCTGTCATGATAACAAAACCCAGATGCTGTTAGTGGCCACTCGCGGTGGCATAACGACGACGTTCAGTTTATGACTCTGGATTTACTGGGATAATAAATGAAACTAAAACATATTTCCCAATTAAAAATAATAAAAAAGAAAAGAAAAAGATTGGTGTCTCAGTCTCACATCAGTCACTCGGCGGCGGCCCCGGCGCGTCGGCCGGACACGTGGTTTCAGAGATGACGGCATGATAATCCACTCGGACTCCCAGCTGCCAAAACCTCCTAGTCAACTCCTTTCTTTTCCTTAATTTTTTGGTTAGTACGATTGATAATCGTGTTTTCGTTTTATTTTTTCGCGTTTTTTTTACGGCAGATGAACTACCCACATCAGTCTACGTGAAAATCGTGAATCTCTAAGTTACTTTTTATGCAATCCTAATGGTTATGGTACGTTGTCTTACATGTCTATAATAAATATTTTTTTTATATTTTAAAATAAATTATAATTAAGAGTAAAATAATATAAATTTATTAAATAAAAGAAAAAAAATAGAAAACTAATCTGTCATTAATGTAAAATTTAAAATTTTGAATAAATTAGTTACCTTATTAATTGAACAACATTTTTGTCTTTATAAAAAATCGGTGCGACAGTGACATTAACCGTCTTTTATAAATATAAAATAATACTTATATATTAATATAAATATAATAAAACTTTAATTTAGCAGCAGAACATTTTAATAAGGAGAAAGGAGAAAGTTTAGCATTAATAATCTTGGACAATCAAAATCATATTTATTGTGTAAAGAATAATGGGCAGCAGTAATTAAGTAGTGTATGAATTAATATTAAATGGGACATGTAATATTATACTATTATACAGTACAGTACAGAGCGCGTAACATTTATTGTTAAAATCGCTAATATTATTAATTAATTCAACATTCATTCGAGTGAAAGAAAACAATTCGCGTGATGTCAGTACTTAAACTACTCTGTCCCTTTTAGTACTATACCATTTAATGTTAAGACAATTGCGTAATGCCAATACTTTTTAAATAAATCAGATATATATATATATATATATATATATATATACATTGCTTTGTTCTTTTCATATGTGACGTGCTCAGTTGCTTACCTATAATTTATATATATATAAATTGATAATTTTATTTTTGAGGGAAAAACGTTAATTATATGAAAAGTGGGTGAGGTATTTTTGTTTAAGATCTTATTTTACAACTTTATAAATTCTTTAAAAAAAATAATTGTAAAACGATTTTCAAGAGCTTATAATATTTTATAAAAATATACTCTTTTAATTGATAATCTTAATAGTACGTAGTTTACGTCAAGATTAATTAAAGTTGTTGATGTTGATGTTAGAGTTCGTAAATAAATCCAAACACACCATAAACTATTGGTTGGTGTGATGAGAGTTAGTGATGACTGCTCACTACAAAAAAAATATATATAATATTAAATTATGATTAGTTGTCATTGTTAAATATAAATAATTAGTATTAATTACAATATTAGTGGATATGGTTAAAAACCATAGTAAATGACTATTATTGACTATGGTTAAATAAAATAAATGTAACAAATTAGCTTTTCTACCATGAAAAAATTATTTGTCATGGCTAAAATGTTGCCAGAATTGTAGTCATGACAAATATTTTAAGCCATTCTCTCAAAAACTACGGCTAACAACCGTTGTGATGCCGTGGTCAATAATTATTTACTATGACTATTTATTATTAATTATGAAAATTAACCGTAGTTATATATTAGTAATTCTTCTAGCATCATAACAAATAGTTATTAACCACAATAATATAGCGGTTGTCGGTTATGGTTTTGTAAGTATGGCTAAAATATTTGTCATAGCAAATATAGTTCTCATTGTTGGTAATATAAGTTTTAGCATCGATTTTGGTTTAACCATAATTAATAATATTTATTTTTTACCACTATTTTAGTCCATAACTAATAGGGATATTTGCACTGCCTTCCCTTAAGATTTGGTATAATTACATGTAGACCTTCTACAGTTTGAAAAAATTACATCTAGCACCCTTGAGGTTTGCAGCCATCTAACAAATAAGTCCTAAAATTTCTTAATGTTAATATCAATTTTTTTGTTAATATTCCTAAAATTCAGTAAATGTTGACTAACGGGGGACTTATTTGTTAGACGAAAGCAAACCTTAAAGGTACTAAATGTAATTTTTCAAACCACGAGAGGTTTACGTATAACTATATCAAACTTCAAAATAAGAAAGTGTAACTTCTCTAACTAATAAAATTATAAGCAATTGTAAATTTTGTGGTAGATGCAAGTTCCGATCATGCCATCAGCCATGATTTTTTGAGGAAGTCATTAATTAATTGAGTAATCATGCCGTTTTAATATAATCTAAGTATGGTAGATATGATGACGTCGTGTCTTGGTCGTGAGATTTATGTTGATTAAAAAATTGAGCATTAATTAATAAAATTATAGCTGGAGAGGTGGGAAGTAAGATTACATGTACTGTTGTTAATTAAATCGTACTAAGTGATGTTAATCATGATTTAGTACGATAATTACAATTTATGAATCCTCAGACGTAACGTCTACCGCTATGCTAGCTCAAAATAATGGAGTTGTGTTCAATGCTGCTTGTGGTTATAATTGTAATTATTATATTAATTACAAATTGCAGAAAATCAATTACGCTTAACAAAATTAGTCTATTTTAGTACCTACAAACCTTTTCTTACATCATTCAATATAATAAGATATTCCTTAAAAAAAAAAATTCCATTATAAAATCCCCGTCTTTTAACCAACGACGGTTCTACTTATATTTGACATATGATGTAGCCGTTTAAGGCATATTTGTACACCTCTTGATTTTGAAATAATTTTCTCAATATATAAGTACTAAATACCGATAATTTTTCTAATTTTTGAATGATAAAAAACTCAGAATAATTATATAAGCATCGCAAAAATTATAAAAATAGAAACAAAATTTCATTATTACAATCGACCAGGGAAGGCCCGACTGAGACACCGGAACTGGGGAAGGGCGACTTTGGAGGGGGATGAGAGCATATTTATACTTATGCATATAAAAAAAAAAAGAAAAATTCGCTGATGTGAATACTTTTTAAATTTTAAAAATATTTTAAAAATTAAAATAGAAAGGACAATTTGAGAATAATAGCTGCAAAATGTTGACGTTAATCGCATAGTAGGTGTAGCATGTTACAATACCTTAACAACTGCAAATTGTGCAGCTTTATCAGTGCTCCATTCTGTGGCGCCGTTGTGCCTGAAAACAGTTGAGTTGGATGATCCTTAAATTGTCAGTGCTTCGTTTTGCTTTCATGGTTGTTCTAACAGAATTTAATGTTTCCGTTCGAGAAATAGCGACTTTCAGGAGTGATAGCTAATATCGCATTTATGAATATTTATTCGGTGCATCATAGTCAAGTGCACAATGTTGACTTAACATCACACGATGGATGGAGATAAGGCCTCCATGGGAATCTCTCTGGCTACTTGGATGAGGCCCAGCGATTTAATTCGTTTGGTGCACTGCACTTGCCTACTTTTCAGCAATGCTGTTAGACTCCAAGCTCTTGATTATGTTTTAACACGATTTCTGCTAAGTTAAAAAACGCGATTTCACGAAAAGGCTGCAGTGTAAACTGTAAAATGGTGTAATTAGCCCAATGGGCTTTAAGGGACTGGGTAAGATCCAAAAAGTACACAGCCCAATTTGAAATGGGCCCAAAGGAGTAATTATTGTATAGAATGAAGAAAGTGTTTATGTAATATCACATGCAGAGCAAGTGCGATAGTGCATTAAATTTGTCATGTGATTGATCGTTTTTCGGAACTGCAAATCAATTACATAACAAGTATTATATTATTAGTTCAGATCGAGTAAATCTATTCCTATGCAGGAATGGTTGGGAATTAGTTGAGTCTAAAGAGTCCTTTTAAGATTCTTTTCGACACACTATACCAAAACCAAGCACATAGTATATTTACTTTTACTTTAATCTCACAATTTTATCTTAAAAAGAAAGGCACGAGAATCTGAAAATGTATTGGGCTCATAGGCTGCGAAAACCTCTTTGTTTGCTGCCAAATGGATAATTTCCCATTTATATTTACCTAAATGAAAAATACAATGACATAAATACCAATTAGAGAGAGAATTTTTTTCACTCAGAGAGCTGTAATTTCTTGGTAAAAAAGGTTAGTTTTGTCAATATAATAACTTGTTACCTAGTAAAAATCATGTTGTCTGTGTGTCCTACATATACATTGTTCCTTGAGTGTTAATGTTTAAATTACGTCAGCTTCTACTACTAATCGAAAAGATTATAAACTTATAATGTAATAATTTTTGAGTGTTTGATGACATCTTTCTTATGGTGGCTACTATTATGTATGTGTTCATCTACCAAACACCACAAAAAATTATTGTGATTAGCTTATAGTATTCAATCCAGTAGAATCTGACTTAGAGCTTACTACTTTATGTAGATATTCAGCTGATAATATTAAATTCAGTAAGAAATAAGCTCAATTTTAGTGAAATGGATATTTTTAATTTTTTCAATTGGGATAATTATAATAAATTTAATCCGATTCAGCATTTAAACACACACACACAACAAAACAAAAAAAAAAAAAAATGAAAAAAGGAATCTATCCTATCTACTCGAAAAGGTGAATTGTTCATGAATCAAAGAATATAAATATGCACACATATATGATCATTTCCGATCAAAGATCAAAGAAGTACTTGAAACCTTAAGAAATAATCATCAGTTCTAAAAGAAAATTGAGTGTGTGAGAAGACAAGGCTGTTCAAACCTAAACACATTGGTAATAGCAATTTTCCAAGTGCAAAACATCAAACAAAGTTGGAACCTTTTTTCCCTCACCAAACTGTAACTGTTCATGTCCCACCACTCTCTTTTCACTCTATATATATATATATATATATATATATATATATTATATATTAGTAGTCTTCTCTCTTTTATTTATTACCTTCATCCATTCACCTTTCGTTTCTGGACAAAATCATTCTGAGAATACTGTACTCAGAATGTTAAGGCCAGTTCTCCTGTTTTCTGTTATGTTTTCTCTCTATATATCATCATCCTACAGCCAACCATGTGAAAAATACAACTTTGCTGGCAACCAAATCTTCAGTTCTTGCAGTAGTCTCCCATACTTGAACTCGATCCTTCATTGGAACTATGATCAATCTGCTAAAACAGTTCAAATTGCCTACCGGCACAAGGGACCCTCCTCCTCAAGATGGGTGGCGTGGGCCGTTAATCCCAGCGGACAAGGCATGATTGGTGCACAGGCAATCGTGGCTTTCAAGAAATCCGATGGAACTATGAGAGCTTACACAGCACCTGTAACTAGCTACCAGACTCAGTTACAGCAAGGGGCGTTGAGTTTCCCAGTTTCTGATTTGACGGCATCTTATACAAGGAATGAGATCATTATTTTTGCCACATTAAAGCTTGACAATCTTAGCTCTACTGTGAACCAGGTTTGGCAAGAAGGCCCACTGTCGGGAGATTCTCCAGCAATGCACCTGAATTCTGGCTCTAACGTTCAGTCATTTGGGACGTTAAACCTTCTTTCAGGGACAATAGCCGGAGCCTTAGACTCCAAAACCAGGAAAAAGAACGTAAGGTTTAAGTTTACCTGTAATCTTTCAGTACAATCATTCTGCGTTTGTAAAAAGTGAGACCCTTTTCATCTTTTTATCTGTAAAGTTGTTCACGATATTCTCTTTTCTATTGTTGATGAATATTCAGATCCATGGAGTGCTGAATGCAGTGAGTTGGGGGATCATGATGCCTATGGGTGCTATCTTTGCAAGATACCTAAGGGTCTTCCCGTCGGCTGATCCAGCATGGTTTTACCTCCATGCAACTTGCCAAACCTCAGCCTACATCACCGGAGTAGCTGGCTGGGCCACCGGTCTCCAACTAGGAAGCCAGTCTCCTGAAGTTCAATATACTTCGCATAGGACCATTGCCATTGTCCTCTTTTGTCTTGGAACCCTCCAGGTATCGTCAAATTCTTGATAAAAAAAGCACTTATAATCTTGTATAGAAATGAAATGAATAGTGAGGTTTGATTCAATGGGGGCACAGGTGTTTGCTTTGCTTCTAAGGCCAAAGAAGGATCACAAGTACAGATTTTACTGGAACATCTACCACCACTCAGTCGGATACTCTGTCCTAATCCTCAGCATTCTCAACATTTTCAAGGGTCTGGACATTCTAAATCCAGGGGAGAAATGGAAGAGAGTGTACGTTGAAATCCTAATAGGTCTGGCTCTTGTTGCTGCAACCTTGGAGGTTTACACATGGTATGTAGTTGTAAAGAGGAAGAAGTCTAGTAGTCCTCAGAAGAAGACGCAGAATGTGATCAACGGAACAAACTGGCACAACGGATATGGAGCTAGGACACAAATAGAGCATGAAAATTGTTCGATTTGAAATATTACATCGACACCTATGGCAGTCATTTTTCACATATAAGATGTTACCCTTAGCCATCCAGCCTCCAGAGAGGTGCAGAGTTCTTTTGCGCCTAAACACATGGATACGAAACAAAACCATTCATTTATATTTATTGTTCTTTCGTGTGCTGCAATATGTCCATTTTTGTTTCCTCAATGTAAGCGCGAATTTTATTTTTTGATAAACAGTGTAAGCGCAATTTATGTTCTGCATGTCCGCCGAAATTTCAATCGACGACCAGGAAAATCTTTAATCATAATAGACAATTCAGCTAAGAGCCAAAGCAAAAAAGTTGCTTAAAATCATCAAGAAACTTGACATGTAGAGCATGGCATCTGCAAAAGCTACAAGCAAATATAGGGGCAGGGGCAAAGGCATGATTACTATTCAGTTCTTTCTAAAGGCTGCAGCCTGAAGAATTTATATACCTTCTTTCTCAAGGATTGTGCAGAATGATGACTTCATGAATCACAAAATATCGCAGCTCAAAGTCGCCTTAAACTTTTGATCTTATTCACTGATTTATCCTCACTCTATCTTCTATCCTTTCACTGTTTTATAGCAATGGTCTTTAATGTCACAACAGGCGGCAAAATGCATTCAGAATGTACCAAGAACACTTTACCATTCAGAAGTTTATTATCTATTTCCCAATTACAGTCCCTTCATTCGGACTGCTGCAGTGCCTCAATAAATGCATCCTTAATAAGAGGATTTGAAGCTGCCACCCGCTGAGATGTGATGTCGAAATCCTTACCAGAGCTGTTTCAAAACCAATCACAATTTTAGACTAGTGTGATTGAGATTTTACATATTAGTCAATACAAAAGGTACTAGTGGCATAATCTGAAATCAAGTTAAAGTTGATGTTTTGGATGACATATTTTTTAGCATCCAGACAACTCTAACTCCCTCTATTTGGGTGGGTTCTGTTATTTGAGTAGTTGTTACTTACGGATCAAATACAAGTCCTCCAGCTTCAGTCACAATAACAGCACCAGCCGCTACATCCCTGAAGAGATGACCCAACTTTCAGCAACTCGTTGTATCATAGTACGATCAAACATTTTAAAAATTCTTACCAAGGGCCTCCAAACCCAACTAAATAGAACATATCGTTCCTGCCACATGCAATCCCACAAAGATCTAATGCACATGAGCCAGTCATCCGGAGAGACCTTACCTGATCAAGTTAGAACCAAGATTTCAGTCATTTTTACCACAAAAGAGTAAAATAAAAGAAATGGTGAAACCATTGTTACAAGACCACCATTAATTTACCTTGAAAAGCAAGCTATTGATCCTATTTGTAACCGCATCAATAATAGCCTTTTCACGGTTTGCAGCCACCTATTCTTCCAGACATGGTGAGACTCGATTAGCTTCTTATAGGTAAAAGAATTAGAATAGATGGAGACGAGCATTGGCTAGTAAACTCCTGTTGCCTTGAATAATTGAATACATGTCTCCACCACGGACCAAAGAACTGTTCAGCAATATGTTTAGCGAAATACCTCTGTGGCAAGAAGGGACTTCACAAGCTCTGACTGTGAAGACACTGCTTATCACAAACATAGCAGCAGTGATTGGACAAGCCAAAACATGAATGTGCAATAATATATCCAAATGATGAAGCAACTTACCTTTAATAGGTTTTCCATTGAGAAAAGCACCTTTGCCACGAATTGCAGTAAAAAGCTACATATTGGAAGCCAAGAGAAATAGTTCTCACTAATTGAAAGCACTATTGTACAGCAAATTAAAAGATCACACAAATGAAGCCACAGCCATCATCGACTAATCAAAATTTTGTGATCTGGATAATGACTATCAGATGGAGAATATGAAATAGAGAACATTCTCCAATAAAGGAGTTAGGGAAATGCAAGTGTTATGTTACTTGTGGTGCACCACCAAAAACTTGACAATTCAAGAAAAGTCCATTCAGATGCAAATTTGGTTGACTCTTATACTGGATAAAGGAACAAGAAAGGTAGCAAATGCTGATCTCAAGGACATAGTACTTGGAAGCTGGACAACCCTACCTCATCCATAATCGGATTGTAGACAACACCAACTGTTGGAATTCGTCCAATTGTGAGACCAATAGATACACAGACAAATGGAAACCTGCAATGCATCACATGTTGAAACGCACAAACTCAACGGATGCTGCAAAGTTTTCTGGCAGTAAATAAAATAAACATTAGATACTTGCCCGTGCACAAAATTAGTTGTTCCATCAATAGGATCAACAATCCAAGTCGGTTCATCTGTCAATTCTATGGTGCCGCAAGCAGCAGCAGTTTCTTCCCCGATCAACTAAGATAAACAAGATCAGTACCAGATGTTAGACCCTGTGTGCAGAAGCATCCAACTCGAAATGTCAAGAGAAACAAAGAAAAAATGCAAAAATAGATAGCTAACCTTGTGGTCAGGGTATTGTAGTTTGAGAAAATCAAATATGACTTCTTCGCATTTCTTATCAGTCTCTGTGACCAAATCCACCTACTCAGAAAAACAAATGTATGGTTGACCTATGTCAACAAATAAAACAATTCAAAGGAAATAGAACAACCCCATCATCTATCCACATGTGGTCTTTTCTGCTGCTTTTCCTGTTTATCCATGTTTTTAAAGGATTAGTCGTTTTCCCATACTGAAACATATCTTGGTTCACCTTTCCTTCAACACTTTTTCTGCTGTTTCTGAACAACTAGGATACACCAAGAAACACCAACTTCTTCTATTCCTCAATCAACCATCCATAACCATCAAACTTTAGAAGTTGGGCATCACGAAGTTTGCATTCTTGTTAGTACTCAAGTTCTATCATTTACTCTGGATGATGCATCATGAAAAAGAAGCAATATCTTGGTCTAGAAAGAGAAGATTGGGAAGAGGAACATTCCCTTTTCGAAATATGTATAGCCACTGCAACTAACATCAGCATCGTTGCAGATGTGCCGTTTATCCTTTCATTTGTCAGAAAATGTACCATTTCAAATCAAACAAATTGAGCAGAGACCCTTCGAAGCAATCAAAATAATCCCTACTCCCAAAGCTATAATTCGAGTACTCAACATCCAAAACTCCATCAGTTATCCGAAATCTCTTCCACAAGCGTAGACCCTTTGCTCAAGATTCAAGAAAATAGAGCAATTGCTTAAGATGCCTCTATATGTCAATTTTGGATAAAATATTTAACATCTTGGACTAAAACAATGCCCCATCATGCGAACACGGCGGTTGTTCATATTCTCCGAAATCAAGAAAATCGTACTAAGCCGACATATTACCTCGCCTTTGTGCTCCACCCGCTTAGTCTGATAGAAAGCAGAACGAATAATCTGCAACCCACAAAATTTGTATAAAGATAAATAATAATAGTACAACAACTATGTGAAATGTGCGGAAAAGCTGATGAAATCAACGCCGTAAGAAAACATGAACACAACAACAGTGAACAAGAATCTTGAACTTCAATAGAACGTCACCTCCCCAGCACTCTTAGCAGCATCCACAGCCATGGCCAAGAAATCCTCCACGGAACCTGAAAATCCATCAAGAAACCACTGAACAACACAAACCCACAAAATATATTTGTAAATGCGATTTTGGGTGCGTGGATTTGAACAAAAAGCATGGAGGCCATCTTGCCTTTTTGTGCCATTTGCTTTGGGTGTTTCTTGAAAGTTGGAGGAGAACAGAGATGAGTGTAAATTTCTTTCACGTAGCACAAGAACTGAAAAAGGAAAAGATGCCAATTATTCTAAAATAAAATTTGTCAAAAACTATTCCTCCACTGCGCAGAATCACAGTCGCATTAGCCCACTTGACAAATTATTCCTTCACTGCTACTCTGTTTATTGTTTATGAAAATTTGAAAGAAACATATTTCAAAATATAATATTTGTTTCTAATTCTCATAAATTAAGTGATTCAAAGTTATAAATCAGTATTGGAGTGTTTGGATTTTCTGTAAATAGGTAGAGATTTTATAAAACTTTATTACCTTGTGAAGTCCAATTAACAAAGAGTATCATTACCTTTTATTTAGCACCAAAAGTTGCATCCAAAAATATGGAATTTATCGAAGTCCTTAAGACGAGGAATATGCCACACCAATATGTTTGTTCTTTATTAGTTGCTATTATTTGAAAACTCTTTATACACTACGGAAATTTGCACCTAACGTGTCGATTATGATGTCATAAAATGAAATATCATTACCTATAATTCAACAATTGACGAACACCTAAAAACGTACATGCGCTACAAGAAAATACAAAGTTCACTTTATATGTGGCGAAAAAGAAAAAGGGGGATGAAAACAATTGGGATTTAGTGGTACAACACTGTGGGACTGGGTTAAAAGCTGAAGACACATCAAATTAAGCTGTTCATGGTCGTTACTTGGGTTCCAGGGCAGCTATTTCCTTGACGACTAGTGCTTTATCAGCCTCAAACTGTTCGTCCTCTGCAATGAAAGGAACCAAGACTGAGGCACGAGTGTTCGTTGAGAATCAACAGATTCAGGGATTATCTGCATGCATATATTCCTCACCTTTCTCAGTCTTAAAATCAGCAAAGAGGCGAAGAAGCTTGCTTCTATTTGTGACAAGGATGCCAACAATGTCTGCAGGCTTGTTCTGATTGGCTGCAAATAACTGCACGTATATATGTGAGTCAGCTCAAACCATGAAGCAGCTTAAACCACACCTTTTGCCATAAGCTTAGGTTGTGACTTGAGATGTCGAATTGATACCTTAAAAACATGAAACGCTTCAATCTGGATGCTCTTGCTTGATTCCTGTTAGAAGGCAAAATTTCCATTATGACTGTAATTTTGGGACCGCCAAAATAATATGCTCTTGTAGATTTGGCAGTGATATATGATAAAGACCATGGGACAGACTGATTCAATTTTGTTCAGGGGGGCAAGGGTGTTGCATATTTTACTCCATTGTATGACATGTCACCACATCCAGAATGAAGAACCATAGAAATCGCGGTTTGGAGTTCCACAATTGTACTGCAGATCCCTAAGCATTTTCATGCAGATAATCATTAGTTGAGCGTAGAGTAAGTTCAAGTTCCTGTCAAATGCTTCTTGAATCCACAGTTGTCCTTCCTAGGTTCTTGACACTCATTCGTCATGTTAATCATTTCTTTTCGTTTAACACATCCCTTTGCTTTTATTGTCCCCTCTATTCTATACATGCACACAGTAAGGAGGAAGGAGGTTAATGCAATAGCTAAGAAGGTGATCATACTCTAAGAAGATTCATGAGGATTCTCAGGTTGTCCAGTGAGCTGACATATCGAGTCATCGCAGCCGAATTTGACCGATCAAGCAAGATATCTCCCAACAGCTGACAGAAGTACATCGCAATGAAAACTGAGTACTAAACAGAACAAGACAAAATTAAGTAGAAAAGGCAGATAATGTCCTAGTTTAATGTTTTCCTTGTGGGGTGGGCATTGGGGGACACCCCACTCGAATGGTCCTATAAATACAACCAAAAAACAAAAAGCCATTACCTTGACAGCTTGCCTTCTAGTGATATAATTGGTAGATTCAAGCAACTTTGAGTTATACTCCGCAAAGAACTGCAAGGGAAAACATCCAGCATATTACAAAGTGGGGCTCATCCAGGAATCCTAAAACAAAGGATCCGAAATTTAAATGATTGGATTATTAAACTAATATTCTTCAAAAGAAAGAGGAGCTCTTTGAATATTACAGCAAATAAAATCAAAAGGCTAAGATCTTAAATGCTAACATCTGATAGGCAAAAACACTTACAATGACATCAATAGTTTCTTAAAAAACATCAAATGTGGTGAAGACGCACTTACCAAAATGCAGTTGATGCAAACAAAAATACTCACCCAATCATAATTTTTAGAGAGAAATTCAGCAACTGTTGACTTATGCCTGGTCAACAATTCCTGCAACAAGATGTATAAGCTAAAACGTATTAGTGCCAGTCCATGCCAGGTAATAAAAGTATAATACAACAGGGAGAAAGAGCACAAAATAATTCCAAAACCAACAAATAAGGAGATAAATAGATGGTTTAATTCCTAAATCAGTTGGAATTAAAAACCTTGAAAGTGGCAGCAGCATCAGAAGCAATGTCAAAATTTGGGAGACGTATATAATCAAAAAATTTCCTCATATGCTCTGATTCCAAAACATACCTGTAGACCAAAGCAGATTCCAAATTAGTAAACAAAGTTATAAAACTCTACTTCTGCACTAACAGGACACAACAACCAGATAGTATCAAGCATCTGCCAACCGAATGACGAAAATCACTGCATCATCTACACGTTCGGATTTTAGATATAAATTTAGAAGAATATTCCGGACAGGGGTCTACCAAAATAAGCCGGGATATTTGGAAGAAACGGAAACAGTTCAGATTAGTATCTTACTAGCACAGCTTAAAAAAAAAATTTGCAGGGTCGGAGTGGACACAGAAAACAATTTGCTTCCCATATCCCTTTGTTTTTCACTGCAAATTAGTTTCGTTTTCAATTCATGCATAGAGAAAACAAGATGGATTAATAAATACCAGATTAGAAGTGATATAAATAAGAAATTGCCATGTGTCAGTGGGATCTAAAATGCGTAGAGAATTAGCTAGACAACTTCATATATTGCTTCTGAAATGAGTTATTACAATATTCTAATTGGCACAGAAGTTACTTCTTTCATAATATTTTTGATAATTATACAACATACAACAAACAGATGAAATGAATAATCAACACACCTAGCAACACTTTGGTGACGTATGCATTCCCTCAACATTGCACCATAGTGTAACGCCAGATCAGTATTCTCATAACTGGCAGCCCAACAGCAAAGCAAAATTAAGACAATGGAAAAGTATCTTCAAAATTAAAGCGTATTATGGAGTAAAAATAAATGAAGAAACACTATGCAACACCCTTCCCTGAGCTTTCTAAGCAAGAACTATAATGGAACAACAATGTGTTTATTCAACCAAGAACATGGGGACTACAATAATCTGGTTTTCCAGTTCCAAGTTTCAGAACAGGAACCTGAAACTGAAATCAATTTCATTTGCCAATCCACAATACAGTCTAAAGCTTTCAGATGCTGCCTTACCCTGCTATCATGATATCCATGAGATCTATATTCTTTTCCAAATAATCACAAGCAATCAACCTCGATTGAACTTGTTGCCTCTGCAGATTTGCAACAACCTGTGTAGCATCTTTGCGGGTCTGCAAAAGTTTATCTTATTAACAATCACAATTATCCATTCAATTAACATGGGAAAGAATCAACAAAATAACTAATCAATACATTTCTGAACCAAGATCAATAATTATATTCATTAAACTAAATACCACAAAATAGAAATCATGTAATTTGGAGTGGTCAAATTAAAAGCCTCTAAATTACCTCTAAGTTCAACCTGGGAAGACATATAATAAGCAGACGAAGAGTGTTCTCCCTAAAGAACTCTTGTGTCAACTGTGCGCAAGCTTCAGATACAGGCTCAGATTGACTGTCTCCATAAAGAACTTGTTTCAAGTCTCGGATAAGTTTGCTCACCTGCGTCATCTATACACAGTGAAAAGTGAAAGAAGACAACATAATTTGCAGAACAGATAGAAAAACTACTCCACCAGCTTATACATCCCCAGTCTGTCCAACACAGCGAAGCAAACACTTGAAGAAACACAACAAAGTTGACGCATTTTGGGATTATAATCCACAGGTTAAAGCCATTTAACTTTCCATCTAGCAGATCAAATACGTCTAGCAACGACCAAACAACACAGAACATCAGCATTTTCCTGGTAATACTACCTATGGATTGAGATCCAAATTTCATCACAATGTTACAACACCAAAACAAAAAAGGACCACAAAAAATGCATCAAGAAACCCCTAAAACCAAAGAACAAACCTTCTCATCGCGCTTGCTCTCCTTAGTATCGGAGCCACCACTATCAATGAAAATGAGTAGATCGCGCGTCTGCCGCACCAAATCTGCGGGAGTCTTGGGCTTGGACTTGAACAAACTCTTCATATTGGCGTTATCCCCAACAGCTCCGGCAACGAGAACCTCCAGACCACCACCTGTGACGCCGAGCCCCCGGCGGGCCGTCCCCTGGCCTCGGGATGACAAACTCCCCCTATTTCCGCAAATTTGTTTGCTTGCACGAGGTTTGCCCAAGGATTTGACCAGTCTGGGTTGGGATAATGATTAGCATGAGCAAGGGTCTTTGGCTTTCTCGCGATTCAATCCAAGCGCAGAATTTTACCGGGAATTTTCGGTGGAGCAAGAATCGTGCTGGATATTTGAAATTTATATTTATGCATGATCTCAGAATGAAGAGATGAGTCACCTCATCCACACTCTATCTCTGCCTGTCACTTCACTTTCTCCCACTAATTTAATCAATCATAAAAAGCAGCAACACTTTCCTCACATTCAATACTAACTTGCATGCAACCCACCAAATAATTAATAATCTATTATATTATTTTATTTTAATTTAAATATAATTTTTTATATGATCATCATAATTACTATTAATATAAATATTTAATAGTAATCATTCTAATCAATTTACTTACAAAATAATATTTTTATTAAAAAATATAAATTACAAAACCTAATAATTTGTTCGCAATATGTATATATATATATATATTATTCATAATATATTTTAAAATATAAAATATTATTTATTATATGAACGCAAAAATGATATGCCACGACAACTAATAATATAAAAAACATACCAATTGTCTAGGCTATGGAGCTAATAGGCTAATACAACTATCAACCTAACTCAATGAAAAACGATCTAATATGGTGAATTTTATTGAATGAAATTATTATATTTGATTCAATAATTTAAAAATCATATACGCAATTTGGTAGAGAGGATATACATAAGTTGAATCAAATTAAATATGATAAGATCCAAACTTATGGAACGAAAATTCTCAACAACTGCAACGCTAAAGTTTAAATAGTTTGCATGTTAAAAGTCCATACGACTTTTTGACCCGAACCAAAAGAAAGAAGCCCAGTTTTCATGTTTATGGGCTTTCATTCAAGTACTATTACTTCACTACAATTTCACGTGAAATACATGTAAGATGATATATTTTAATAAAAAAAAATTTATTTGATGTAAGTAATAAATTAATTAGAAAAAATATAAATTTATTCAACTCTTTTGTTAATATAAGCCAATTTAAAGAAAATGTAACTAACGGAAAAACTATTTATTATATAAAAATAAATTTCATGGCCACTAGATATAATTTTTCTCGAATCATAGTGGGTATAGTGTAATTACACAAAATCTCAAGAGACAGTGTAACTCTTATCTATACCTTATTACTTTAATGTGTCAGATCTTTCGGATTTAGTTTTTTAATGTTTTCTTTATTAACTTACTTGTAGAATCTCTATATTGTCGAAACCAATCTTCTAAACCCTTCTCAATTTTGACTGACTTTAAGTTTTATAATATTTTTAATTTTTAAAATTAAAAAGATATTTATAATTATTTATTTAAGTATGGACATTGATTTGAGGGTGTGTAAATAATGAATTAACTATGGAAGTGGTGGAGCAATTTAAGGCATATTATTATTGGAGCAAAAGCGCGTCTACTTTAGACTGTGAGCATCAATCCCGCGTTTTTACCTATAAAATAGAGTGCATTATATAAATAGGAAAAAGGTGAAGAATACAAGACATGGATAATTATTTGTTAAACGCCGAGACCTCCTGAATTTGTATCAACTGCCGGCCGCCGCCACTATGCTATTCCAACTCCTAACCAACCACCATCCGCCTCTCAATCCACCGCTCTTCTCATCGTCCCTCACTAGAATACCACCTAATCGACGCAACCCGAGATTCTTCTGAGGTGATGATCATCTTTCTTCCATTTTGGTTCTGCTGTAATTAAAGTTTTCCGATCCAATTTTTTAGTTTATTTTGAACATCTTCAGAACAAGTTATTGAAAACGTTTTACTATTATTATAAAGTTAATAAAGTATCAAGACTGACGTTGTTAATCTGTCATCAGAAGAGGGTAGAAGATTTGCATCAACTGCAATATCAATTTTCTATTCTTCAAATGGAAAAAAAGAAAACAATTTCCGACCTGCCGCACCTAATCTCATTACCCATACACGACACTTGTGGGGTATGAGTCACCACTTCTCAAAGCTTCCATCAATAAAAAATTTCATCCGTCAATGAGAGGCACGGTGGTGTGAAGTGTGGAGAAGCAAAACCCCCAAAAACCCGCGAAGGAAAAAAGAAAAAAAAAAATTCACCACACAGGTAAAGAATGCCGAATCTCCCTGCAGAAATCATTGAAGACATCCTCCGCCGGCTCCCGGTGAAATCCCTGAAGCGGTTCCGGGCTGTTGCGAAATCTTGGTGTTTCTTGATAGATTGCGAGAACTTCGTCAAGTTGCACTTGCGCCAGTCTGTGATCTCCAATTCCAATCGCAATATTATTCTTGGAGGCCTTGGCCTTTACAGTATAGATTTGGATTTACTGGACAAGGCCCATGTCATCAAACCGCCGTTCTATTACAAGAGTGTTGATGGGATCTCCAATTCTTGTAATGGTGTGGTTCTTGTGATGAGCGAGCCCCCTGTTTTATGGAACCCTTTTTCAAGAGAATACAGGGTTTTGCCTGATTGTTCTGTTGAATATTCAACTCCGTGGGATTCTTACTCCAAAACTGCATATGGGTTCGGCTACGATTCAAGAAACGATGATTACAAGGTTGTTCGGATTGTGGAATTTAGGCACAAAATAGCTCATGTTTGGATGGCTTCTGAGACCAAGATTTACAGCCTCAAATCGAATTCTTGGAGAAAAATCGAGGATTTTCCTTACCCATTGCCATTCTTGAGGGGAAACTGGCGCGTGCACCTTAATGGGGCATTGCATACGCTTGTGGAGGATCCTGACAGTATAGATTCGGCTAGAATAATGGCTTTTAGTCTTCAGACTGAGAAGCATTATCAGGTGCCGATGCCTTCTGGGATTCGGATCGGGGCTGCTGATGTTAGTTTGGATATGATTGAAGGGTGTCTTTCTGTGGTCTGTACCAACAGGTCTAGGGTTGTTATTTGGGTGATGAAGGAGTATGGTGTGAAGGAATCGTGGACTAAATTACTGTCTATTAGTCCACCTGCGATCGAGAAGAATGATTTTGTGAAGCCATTGGTGTGTTCAAGGGACGGCTATAAGGTTCTGTTGAATTGCGATGATAAGAAGCTTATTTGGTATGATTTGAGAAATAAAACTGTTGATAATGTCCCTGTGGATGGTATGCCTTTTGTGTTTTATGCCGAAGTTTGCATTGAGAGCCTTGTTTCGCTTGATGACGGGAAGAAAGTCGAGAAACAAGAACAAAAGAAAGAGAAAAAGAAGGAAAAGATCAGGAAACAAAGGTGAAATTGTAGTATAATACAGATTAGCTTTCCTGATTATATAGGTATTTATTTACCTGGTGTTGACTTGGACGTACATTTAGTCAGTCAACTATGAATAATATTTTCTGGTTCGAATTACTTGCAGCCCATATAGATCCAGTGTCCTTTTCCATATCGTCTTCATTATTAAACAATTATTTATATTGGAGCCAATTATTTTGTGGCTGGATCTTGGAATCATCTCACAAGTCTTCTTTTCTCATCTCAGGGACGATTTCTTGTCTGAGGGGTTCAAGTTGGTGCTCTAACAAAAAGAGCAGAAGAGAAAGAATAAAAAAGCGCAATTGAATGAGGCAATGGAGGTACTCAGCCCATTCTCATGACTTCAACTTGATGCCAGCATTATGATTCTTACAGTTGCTCGTGTGTGTGCATTTTTCTCAGTTCTGAAGTATATTATACTAAGCTGTAAGGTGACAGTGATGGCCATTTCCATGGAATGGGAAACTTCTGGAGTGACCAGAATTACTTTATTCATGTCAACTTGATGCTAATTTCTGTTCGCTCTTTCCATGGACCTGTTGTTCCTGGCACAAGTTTGAACGGCAGACATTATGTACACACATCAAAGTATGCTGTCTCCTTGTATAGTGGAACACCAAGTCTAAAGTGCTGCAACCCGCTCTCATGACTTCAAATTGATGCTAGTATTATGATTCTTACAGTTGCTTATGTGTGGAATTTTTTCAGTTCTGAGGTATATTATTGTAAGCTGTAAGGTGACAGAGATGGCCATTACTATGTCATGGGAAACTCCCCGAGGAACCAGAATTACTGTATTCATGTCAACTTGATGTTAACGTCTATTTACTCTTTCCATGGGACCTGTTGTTTTCAGGTGCAAGTTTGAATGGCAGACATTATGTACACACAACAAAGTATTTTATCTTCTTATACAGAAGAAAAGAAAAGTTTTAAGCTAATCTCCACAATCCTTGTCATTATCTCCCACAAAATGATGCCATTTTTTTCCATTTTGCCAACTGTTATGCGTTTGCACCTATTTATAATTTATGCTATTTACCATGAAGTATCTGAGTGTTTCCTCATGAAATTACTCTATTTTTGTGTTATTTGAATCAGTTTAATATGTGTTGACTTTGCATGAGACAACATGATGGATGTGAAAATCAGGAATACGAAAATGAAGTTTGATACTTCATACATCTGTGTGTGAAAATGTAATGTTCTGCCTCGATCTGATCCCACTGCCTTCCCCATTACTGATAGAACAGGGAACCTGATGGACCTTGAGTCTCAGTTAATATTTATCCTCATTCGTCTCAATTAAATAACAACTCAAAGTTATACTCTGTAGTTTGTAGATTGGTAGTTCAATATTTGCAACATCGTACTATTGCATCAATAGTTTTGGATGCATTGGAAAAAACTGTGTAAACCTTTCTGAGATTCGATAGTGTACATGGTTGGAGCTTATCTTTAATGGTCAGCTTATTCTGTTTACCTGAATGACAAGAAGCATTTCATTTGTACGTGACATTCTGATTGTGATTTAGATGCAGGATGGTAACAAAGCTAAGGTGATAAAGAATAGCTGGGGGAAAGCTCACTCGAATCTTCTGTCAAATTCAAATGTTGATGGTTGTGCCAGTGTATCCTGGTAGAGCTACGCACTGGAGATGAATGGAACCATGATGATGCATGGGGATCCCTCAACCGTTGAAGTTGGGCTTGAACTTGCCAGGCTGCAACACAATCTGGAGATCATACGTTAGCTTGCTGGGATTTTCATTCAACTTTTTTATTTCTCCGGACTTGAATTGGAGCGGTGGAAGGTGGATGTTTGCTATTAACTCTTATGTACAGTAGAGTTGTTTCCAGTTGAAATGAATATGTAGGAGTTGAAATGCAAGATGGTTGAAGACTTTGATGACACAACACAATTGCTAAAAGTTTTGTTTCAAGATTCGTCTAAGGGTTGGAATGAAATACATTTTAGCAGCAGTTTAAACGAATGCGGCAATTGAAAACAGGGCGATGGCTCTAAAATTAAAATGCGTAACAATGGTTGAATATTTAGTTTGTATAAGTCTTAAATGTCTATAATGTTACCACATATTTAACAATTAAAATTCATATTTATCATTAATGTTATTTGAAATCAGTTTTATATAACCCCTTAAGTTAACCATAGACCCCATTCCCCTCTAAAACTAATGATCCAACCATTTTTGCTTCAATCATTCAGATCGATTCATTAAGATTTAAGGGAAAAAGTTTTGAAAAAAATGATATTTTCTTGAAATTCATCTATACTCAATAAAACATAGAATTGAGTAATTTGAATTAGAATAAATCAAACAAATTCTAAATCAAAAGTTCAAAATCCATTGATTTGAATTTAAAATTTAACCAAAGAAAATTAAAACATTTGTTATTAGAAATTTGAAATTGAATGTTAAAATATAATAGTTGAGAAAAAACAGAATATAATAGAAATGATAGTTTATTGGGTGAAGGCTGAGGATGAGAATACATGAGACGACAGCAGTCTCCGACCATCAAAACCATAATGATAGCAAATAACAAATAGAGTGTGTGTCCCCCCAACTCTTCCAGACGCTAGCTCATATTTATATTCTGCTTTTTTTAAAACCCCAATACACAACACAAACTCAACAGCACATAAAAACGTAATTAACCAACTCAGCTCCTCACTCCTCACTCCTCACTCTTCTCCACTGCAACTTCGCCGCCTGCTGATTCCTCCGCCACCTCTGCCTCTTCTTTCGCCGCGGTTTCCTCCACCGCAGCTGGAGCCTCCGTCTCCTCTGTGGCCTTTTCTTGAGTCTCCTCAGCAGCAGGCGGCTCCTCTGCCGCCTTCTCCGGGGTTGTTTCCTCGGTCTTTTCCACCACGGGCTCTTCAGCTGGAGCCTCCTCGGCCACCGCTTCTGATGCTGGCTCTTCAGTCACGACTTTCTCGGGCTCAGCCTCTGCAGCTGCCGGCGGCTCAGCTACGGGAGCAGCGGCTTCCTCCCCCTCTGCAACTTCTTCTTCAGTTGCTTCCTTCGGTGGCGCTTCCTCGCTTGGCTCCTCCTCCACCTTCTTTTCTTTCTCCGGGGCGGCGATCACTTGCTCAGCTGGAATGGTCTCGGGGACGGGTGCTGGAACTGATTCAACCTACAAATTAACGACAAGGGTTAATCAAAATCCGATGCATCACGATCAACATGCAGTAATAAACAATGATTCGCGACATGTTTGGACATCATAATTCAAATGAAAGGATCAAATTCAGTTGTTGATCATCAACAATAATCTTATCATCTTATAAGCTTCAACATATATGGTTCTTAAAGACGTTGATCTCGATTCGAAAAGTTTGATCCAAACACGGTCTTATAACATTCAAGAAGTAGATCAAGATATCATCAAGAATTAAAACACAAGTAGTTACCTCAGCAGTGGCCATTTTGGTCTGAAGAGTAGTGAAGATGGGGTGTGGTGAAAACTATGGAAAGAGAATGGTTAGTGAATTTGGTGATGAGAAATGAAGAATTAGAGGGGTATTTATAGGGACGTAAATCGGCTACTCAAGAATTAATTAATGGGGGAGAGGAATGGAGAGCAGAAGAAAAAGAATCTTGGCAAATTGACATATGGGACGTGCCATGTGTACACGACAAATATAAATTATAATAAACTTACATAAACATCTCACTGCAATTCAAATTCATAATCTCGAATTTGTTCATAAAATCTTAATTTTAAATAGACATGATTAGCTGTATAGATAGGAGGAAATGGGGAGGTGTAGCTGTAAATGATGTCTTGAATTTACTTTACAATCAAAAGATTGAATGTTGGTGAGATATGGTGATTTTGATGAAGTAATGTATATAATATTATTAGGAGGGATATTGAAGGGCAAAAGCACATGGTGGGGGTCATTTCACGTTCCCCTATTCCTATCTTTTTGTTGAATGGCTTCTTCTGTGTCTTGTGCAGTAGTGAATGTAGGTGACTATCATCATCATCATCATCCTCCCCCTCTACTCCGTGGAGATTACGATTGTATGAAGTTGTGTGTGTTTGGTAGATGATGTATACGGTCTTCAAAATAGCTTACACAGAATCATTACAATCTAATCTCTATGACATTAATCACATGGAAATCCTCGTCTATACCCATCAATTTTTAAAATATTTCTTTTTCGCTTTAATGTTTCTGCATTAACATTGCAAACCCATAAATTCATTAAATTATGAAAAAAAAAAAGAAACACTTATTAAACTAATTATTTCATATATTTTCCAGAAAAAAAGAATTATATATACTATTAAATACACTAAATCCCATCAAAACTTGTAAATTGAACATGTTTAGAAGTGGTGGTGGTGGTGCTAAGTGCAATTATAAAATTTTCTAAATAAATAGAGACGAATGGTTTTATTTAATTTGATATTTTCTTAGGCTTAATCATAAGAAGTTGAATTTAAGAGGAAAGGAATTGAGTAGGGCAAAGCAGCAGGAATTTGGATGACTCAAAGTGAAAGAGGGCGGTGAGTTTTTGAGGGACCCACATCAAGAGGCTGACGTGGCGTGCCTTTGATTTGAGAAATGGCTTTACAGTTGGACACCGGGAATGTTGGTGTGGGACCCAGCGGCGAGATGCTTTAGGAGTCGTACTCTCGTGATCCACACAACGCCACGCTGGATCGCAGTCACACCTCTGCATCTCTCACCAATCTCAAGACTCAAGACTACTACTGTTGACTGTTGAGTATTCACTCCCCATTTTTGGTTTGTAATTAGGGAAAAATGTACTCCAAATTCCAATTCCATTTTGATGGGTTTCGGAATAAAATTCGCCATCCATCATTAATTATTTGAACTTTATCTTAGCTAATTTTCTCAAGATTCGTGGTGTTTTTATTTTGGACCATTTCGTCCACATCCCAAATCAATTCAAATTTTGATGTATATACTTACCCTACTCATTCACGTATAATTGTATAACTAAAAAAAAATTACAGATATACCAATAGGTACAACTTTTACTATTCTAAACTTGTTTTCTTTATGAATTATGATGTATCTAATACGAGCATCGAGAGTCATAACTGAGGCATTCTTGATCAGAGTTTGTCAGGCTTACATCATTATTGATCAGAGTTTCACTGATGTGGATTAGTATTTTCTTATTTTTTTTCATGGGAATTTGTAATATTTAATAGATGAAGCGAATTAACTTGATGACAGCTGACAAAAGAATTTAAAATAGAAGAATTTGTACATATAAATAAAAGAAAATATAGCAACATGTTGATTAGACGTTTTTGGAACGCAATTAGACTTATCAATTTTAAGCTCCCAATGTGTTAAAAAAGATGGTCACATCTCAACCAATTATTACCACATTTAGGTGTTGCTTAATACCCCAATTTTCACCTCTAATCCATTTAAGCCATCCACCATTTTCAATTAAGCTTTTGTATTATTTTAGTAAGATACAAATTTAGTTAAATAATATTTTTCATAATTAATTACTAGGAATGCTATAAATCTTCCTTTTTTTTTTTTATTATGGAATGAAATTATCCTATCTATTTTCTGAAATCTTTAATAAAAACTCTTTTAAATCAATATGCATAATGTTGTAAATTATAATACGATCGTATTCGTAAAATAAAGATTGGATATTCTAGTTCGAATGATATTATATTTTTTATTTATTTAATATATTCGTATTATGTATATATAAATGATATTATTTTTTATTTAAAAAATTAAATTATTTATATTAGATATTATAAAATTTAAAATAAAAAATTCAATTAGGGTAAAAAGGGGATCCATTTGAATATTCTAAGGCAAGAGATAAATAGGGCAACACCAGAGCAGTACCCATGCCTTACCACGTATGTCTACTCTGTAAAGATGAAAAAGGTCTGATTGAAAGTTTGGACGGTGGGATCGTCCCCACAGGAGGGGCCCACGGTAGGTCGTGCATTATTCGTGTGCTGTGGAACAAGACCAATGCAAACCTGCCACGTCGAGTTGCGTGGCATACCTACACATCATCGATGATCCTACGATGTAGGTGAGCCCACACACCCTCCTCTTTCGATGGCTTAATATCAATATCAGAGTAATATGAATGGCCCAGATTTGGGTAGCGGGTCCTACCACCTTCACTATCGGTTCTGAAAAACTAAGGATGCACACAACACCACTGTTGTGTGTGAGTTTTCAGGGTTTTCCCCATTAATTGCATGTTTCATGCTACTATGCTCCCTCAAGTTGTGAAAATTGACATTTGCCCCCTATCAAACTCAAATAAAGTGTGGTTTCGTTTTTTGATTTTTTATCCATTTATTTCACTACATTTAAGGGAATTAAATCTGGACTGAAAGTTTAGAAACCATTCACACTGTTTTTATAGTTAAGGTTGAATGTTGACGCATTTATAATATGTGTTTGAATTCTTATTATGGTTGTAAGAGCATGTATGATTTAATTGTCTATTCAGTTTCAAAAGGTCAAGTTAATTGATTATTATCGTGGATTTTAAGGCTATTCATTTCACGTTCATTATTTATTTTTCAAACAATGGTTCTAAGACGATTAAAATCAAATAAAAAACGAACTGATGCATGTTGTATATTGATGCGCATCCAAATTGGAAAAATACACAAGAATTTAATACAAATAAGTGGAGGTCTAAATATGCTTAAGTAAGTTGAGAGTTGTGTAGCTTGACCTGTAAGGTAAGAAATCGTAAGAACAATACACAAAAAGTCCTAGTTATAGACTTATAGCCCTTCAATATTTGAATTAGTAATGACGTATTAGAGGAAATATGAAGGTTGTGAGTGTTTGTCAAAATGTACATCTGTGACACTGAAACCTGATATTTTATAGGATTTTAAGTTATACAATTTTACGTGAACAATTAATACATGACGGTCGGGTAGTCATATGCATTCATGCAACTGGGGTTCAAGTTGGGCGATAGCTAGGTCGGTACGGCTCAAATATAAAATATGAAAGTCTTGGTCTGTTTTGTAATTAAGGTATCTCCCACCTCATATATATATATAAAACAAATTAGACAATAATTCAAAACTGCATAATGTTTCTCAATAACTTGAGGGGGCAAAAGAATAGGAAGCATATAGTTCGTAGGGAAAGAAATTCACCCTAAAATTATTATTTAAAATACACCTGACCTGAGTGAACTGATTGAGTTCTCTCTACAATGAAGATAGGTTATTATGAGAATGAGGTGAAAGAACAATTTAGGAAAAAGAAAAGAAAAACTTGGACATATATACTACTGGGTCACCCTGGCGGGCCCATATTTGGGCCTGGGTCATCTTCATGGGCCCCACTAATTTCACTTCGGGTGGTGTGTAAGATATCCTTTTCTTGATAAAGATACCCGGCCCATTCAAGATGAGAAAGAGAAGTAAAAATGAAAAGAAAAGACGAAATAGTCACTTGGCAAGTCTTTGACAAGAAACAGTGCCGTGAAATGTCACTTTTTATTTCTTTTGGGCAATTTTTCTTTTCTTTTTTTTTTTTTTTGTGAAAAAGGTAAGATTGAAATCATAGTTCTTGGTCGGATCAAGGAAAAAGAAATTCCCCTTAAAATGCTAGCGATGCCTCTTATGTGGATTTAAACACACATAAACTATCAGTTATTGAATCACATACAATAACATACAGACAATATTAAATTCTTCACATCCCTGAACTTTTATCATCAATAGGTTTGGTCAAATGGTATGGTCGTAACTTACGTCCACTTACTGCGGTAACCAGCCCTTGTCTCCAGGCTGATCCTGTGACATCATGACAAGGGACATATCGGCTTCCTTAAAATCTTCACTAGACAAAAGCAACTGGGTGCTGAGAGCCGAGGTTTTTGATTTTCCAGCATGATTCTTCAATCACTTTATGGCACAACATTAAAGTTCAAGGTTGCCGCAGCTTCATGAGACATTCCTTTATATCTCTGGTCCACCATTCAAAGGCTGTCTGTCATAAGACGCAGTCTTTCCGAATCTGAACTACAGAGGATCCCAGGTTTTCGCACAAAGTTGATGGGATTTATACAGTGATGAAAAAAAATATATATATATACATATATCCTTGACGAAAATGTCGTTAATCATTTAAGAATACTGAGCAGAATCGAGTGAGGGTTAGCTGTGGACATCAAAGCCCAGCAGAGTGTAACATTCGTTTGATTAAAGTAACACAAACAAAGGAAACATGCAAGAACAAGGTGGTGGTGTTTGTGGACCTCTATGCTGGTACTTGTATTTGATATCCACGCCAACTTCTTTACTTTTGGTAATCAAAGTAGGTGCCAGTAAGCTATTAAAGTGAGAACATGCAACAATGCATTACCGCAGGTGCTAATACACTTTATTTCTCAGCTCACAAGTTTATTCAGTGCTGCTGTTGCTCGCTGCTCAAATTTTGGTAAGGCCCAATCATGTTGAACGATGTCTAGACCGTCTTTCTCCGCACTCAGACTCTGAACCAATAATGCAAGATTTAATGTATCAACACAATCATATATGTGTTAAATCTAAGAGAAAGGAAGGCGAGAGTATGCGGTTGCTTTAGTATTTGTACTTTGCTTCAGATAATTGCGTCTCGTCCACGGTCAGCCAATACCGAAGCGTAAATACTAAACTTTATTATGTAGGCAGATTCATGATAAATAAATGTCTTGCGTTCAAAATACACACAGAAATAAAGACTACAACTGTCACCTGCATGCCAAAAATATATTCATTTAGCACAGCCTTGGGCCATGGTTTTGCAAAATATAGTGGACAATGGACAAGAAGTACGTTTCCTTTTGATGGTTGAACAAGATCTGCTTCATGTCGCACTTTTAAACTAAAATGCGACTTCCAAGGAGAGGCGTACGATTAAAAGGGGGAATAAAGACCGTGGGATCCAGCAGACTGAGGAAATTGGGGGTGATTTAAAAGACCCGAGTAAAGACGACGTCGTTTCAGGCGAATTAGGGCGCAATCGAGGAACGATTGAAATTGGGGATTCGCAGCTGATCACCCTCACTTAATCGGATCACACGTGCGACTCGTGGACGGCTGAGGTTTAAGCGCAGTACTGAAGTTTGCCCTGTTCTTTTGAAGATTTCTGCAAGTTTTCACAGCACCAATAAGAGCTCATTTTCAAGGACAAACAACCTCTTTTTCTGATGAGATTTTATTGTTGTTATCAGCTTTTGTTTCGGTCATTTTGTCTGTATTCATAAGACTTTTGTAACCAGGGAGCTGAAGTTTGTAAGAGGGCATTATGAATGAATTTTTAAGTCTATTCTCTCCTCTCTCTGTATTCATCTTCTTCAGTTTCCCACCCCCCCTTTCTGTGCTTGAGTTTTCTTAAAGTTTCTCGGTTAGACCAGTTCATAACACTTCAAAGTACGTCCTGTTCTTCGGATGTGAAGTATTTGGCTTATAAAATATGCAATTTTCGGCACAAACCCCCATTATTGCTCATTGAGTTGCCAATTTAACCAACTTTAGAAACAAACCTGCACAATTAAAAAGGAGTTTTGGAAGATACCAAACATATTGAATTCCCCTTTTGCACACGCATTACAGGCGTCAAAGAAATTGCAGAATTTTTTTAAAACCATACCCTGGTGGGTCGAACCAAAATCCACCCATTTGCATCATCCGTTGTGCATCATCAGTAGCTGATCATAGCGACAGATGTTTTTGTTAGTTTCCCATCATATTCAAAGTACTCAATCCTACAAAACTTAGACATTTATCCGACCACACAATTTCTTTACAACATGCAAGCACATAAACATATGGACCACTTAGATTAGAATGGAACAGAAGTTCAATAAATACCAACCATTATCTTCTCCAAGTATAAGGCTAAAAGACCTTTTAGTTCAAATAAATTGAGAAAATACCTGCAAAAAAAAAATGGTAAATCATCATATGCATTCACGCATCATTATACTCTAAGATCCTACTCTACAAGAAGTTTCACCAAACTGCTAACGAGTTGGAATAATGAATACCAGGAACGACTGCTGATGTAGCTGACATCAACAGTAGTATAGACATTTTGCAACATTGCCCTAAATCTCTGAGTAAGTGGAAATGGAATTTTTGCTGGAAAACAAGATGTGCAGTTACTCCTGTCAGCTTTAGCAGAATATGGAGTTCAAGGCATGACATTTAGCATAGTCATTGAAATTTTCGGCATGTGAAGTATAAACTGCCTACAAAAAGGGCTCAAATGGAGCAGGAAAGGTAAGGATCAGTGAGTAAGACATAAAAGCATGTAAACATTCAGATGCACCACGACGGAAGAAATAAGAAAATAAGTAGAAGGCAGACCTGCTACAAATCCGAAGAAGAAAAAGTTAACCCATGTGAAAGTAAGTGTGCCCAGTAAAAATGATAAACATATTATGAACCAAATATCTTTCCTCCAATGATATAGACAAAGTCAGCAGCAACTATACCTGTGGTATGATCATTGAAAGATCTTTTTTCATGTCCATAGCCATGTTTGGATCGGAGAACATTTGTGCCTGTGCATTCTGAGCTTGGCCAGCCCTTAGGCACATGCAGCAACCCATTCCCCTGAAAATTCAAATAGAAATGTTACCCTATCAATAAGTAACGCAAACATAAACACTATCCAGTAATTACATCTCCATAATATTCAACTAAATTACTAGCATTTATGCCACTGTTTTTACCTAAGTGTTCCATCACTCTTAACTTCTGATTATAGGTGATTATGTGCATCTTCTTATTCTAAATAATTTATTTCCTTTAAATTTATATCAAGATTCAAAGCAGAAGTTCCAACAATTACATGCAATAAAATTCTACCTTTGCTAAAATGAAAAAAAGTTCAAGAAATAGAAACTCCTACCTCATTGCTGTAATAATACCCACGGGCACGAAACGACTTAGCGGGAAAGAAATTCGCGGCAGCCCTAGATTCCTTGCCCTAATTCAACAACCATGATGCGTTTAAACACCTTATCCTCCACCGAAAACATAAACACGCGGAAGAAATCACCCTTCTTAGACGACTTTGGGGTCTGGAACTTGATCGGAGCGCATGAGCTTGGACATGAAGTAACGGAGGACTCCGATGAGCACCATCACCACTGCTAACGGAATCTACACCCAGTCTCTGATCGCTGTATCCAAAACCAAATCTTCCGCCATTGATTTTTTCTTCAGTTATTGGAAACTTCGGCTCTCAGCTCCGCCACCTTTCTGAACTTCGTAATACGCACGGCCACGGCCATCGCGACGGCTGCGTAGTCTACCTTCTGGCCGTGTTTCCAGTTGGACATAAACTATTGAATCCACCACATCTCAAGGCCCATATAGAGCCTGACAATATATTTTCCACTTATGGTCCAGTCAGTAGCCCACTAAATCAAACGGCCCAATAAGCCTTTGTGTCGTAAAGCCCATTGAAACAGCCCAAGATTAAGTCCGACTATAGAGTAAGACACAACAAGAGCAAAGGTTGAACAGAGGAGCAATGGCGCAGGTTTTAATCCTACGCTCGCCCGTCCCCGGCCTTAACGGAACCCTTTCACGGCGGAGTTCAACTCACTCGACGGAGAGCTGGGTCTCTATTCAACGTTCCGTCAAGTGCAACGGCAAGTTTTCCTGCCTCTTCTCCGATAATCGGAAACAGGTTCTTATCCACTTGCATTTGCTCATACTTCAGTAATTTAAAACGGAACAGTATTTTACTCTGAGGGTTATGGAATTAGGTCATAATAGTTCAATTTAGAAACTTCCATTGGTTCTGGTTGTCTCCTATTAACAGATTCTTACTTGTAGACGCTGAATTTGTCATCAGGTATTAGATATTAGCGTTCAGGTTCCAGGTAAATTCCGTTGCACTGCTAGCGGGATTGTACGTTTTTCTAGTAGTCTCGATGTTTGAGGTTTCGGGTCGGGCTAAGCTCAAGGTTTGGGTTCATAGTAAGCTCTAGCAGAAGCGATTCTTGAATTGTCATAATTACCGGTGTTTCTGTTGTAGCTTTATGTCTGGAACCTGAGGCTCTAAGGAAATGCTGAATGAAGGCCCTTAGACACCAATTCTTTTAAGGAATGAGCAACTGCCTTATTGTTCTGGGAGTGGATAACTTATTCATTTGAGAGGGAATTATGATAAATTAGGCTCAATTATTGATTTCTGATATTGCTAGTGGAGTTCATCTCTTTGAACCTTTTCGTGATGGAGGAATGCCCATACAAGAACTAATAAGGAAAGGATTCGACATACTAGATCAGTTAAAAGAACGCAATGTTTTGGAGAATGGATTGGCTACGAGACGATGTCAATCCTGATTCCTGATAAATTAGGTTTAGGGGACTTAAGAATGCCAGTGAGCATACATTTTAGAATTTTGTTGGGTCTGGACAAGGAAACTAGCTTTAAAATGGCAACTTGCAACAACTCTAAGAGATCAACGGGCCTCCATAATGCTTCATCGTATGTTGAGACTGTGCAAGATCGGTCGGTACCCGCGATTGTCCTCCCTTATGGAGGCTGGCAGTCTCTTAATTCGTGATGGAAACTGTCACTACCTAAATTGCATATTTAGCAAGTTTCACTACAAAAACTTCCTTCTAAACCTAAGCCACTGAAAATTTTGAAAATTCATCTGTTGTTGATATCCTTTTACCATCTACTTGCAGGAACAGGCTCGAAAAGCATTAGAAAGTGCCCTTGGTGAAAAGAAAACGGAGTTCGAGAAATGGGACAAAGAAATCAAAAGGAGAGAGGAAGCAGGAGGGGGAGGAAATTCAGGGGGAGGTGGTTGGTTCAGATGGGGTGGATGGTTTGGTGGATCTGATGGTGATCGGTTCTGGCAGGAAGCACAGCAAGCAAGTCTTGCAATTTTAGGAATTCTTGTTGTGGTAAGCAACTTTTAAAGTATGTCTCGTTAGTATCGTACTGTACAACTTCTTTAGGAATTTTTTCCTAGAAGTCTTTCTATGTCTCTTGTTAGTTGTATACATCGTTCCATTGTCAGTATCTTATGGTCACTTTTGGCGGTATCTTATATACATCGTTCCATTGGCAGTATCTTATAGTCACTAAAGGAGATGTGATGCTCGCTGTCATTATCAATCCTTTGTTGTTTGCTTTGCGAGGAACACGAACTGCATTCTCCTTTCTTACAACAAAAATTCTGAATAGGATATATCCTACTGCTGGAAATATTGATACACCACAAGTGGAAGTTACTGCACCTGTTTCTGTGAAAGACCAAGTGGTGGGAAAATGGGGAAGCAATTGATTCTGTTTCTACGCAACCAGATAGGAATTCCACTCGTGCTCCTTGTTGAAGTAAACATATTGCTGTTACCTTTAGCTTGGAGAGAGCCCTAGTTTAAAATGAGGTCATACGGGGCCTAATGTTGGGTCTTCCAGGTCATACTGATGCCTGGGGTCCTCTCTATCTTTTGAGGTTGGCTGAAATTTTTTTGCTTCATATTAACATGTATGTGTATGACAATTACTAGTATACCAGCAGATCGACAGTTGTTAAAGTGAACCGTCATTTGTACCTGCCAAGGTTGAAGTTTGTGAAAGATTAAAAGGAACTGGCATATGATTGTGTAGTCATTTATGATTATTACAAGTTCTATTTTGATCGGTATGGACTCCTACAACTTACACTACGCAACATGCCGTCATGTTAATTGCATTCCCATACCATTCTTGGTATCTACAGCGACATGAGGCGAATAGGATTGGTCGTGGATTGATTGAGCATTTATGCTTCACAATACATAAACCAGCCCTAGCTCTATCAAACCTTGTATCATATTACAAAAAAGTATTCAATCTTCTTGCAGCAGAATATATGTCCAATAATTCTCTTTGGTTCCAATTCATTGTCCAGGAATTTTTTTTGTTTTGTGCGAGAAAATCAAATGCATAACACATGTCCAGACATTTCTCATTAACACCATAGGAATGTTTGGAGAACCCTATCTTAAGCAAACATTTTCAGCAACATTAATCAATTCATTTTAAAAACATTCATTTGATCCAAACAGTAGACATATAAAACATCGCTTTGCATGAATGGATGGATGGATTTGACAGCAAAATGTCTTGCTACGAAAGTCAGCAAATTCCCATCAAAACAAAAAGATCAATCAGATCACCCCTTTCCCGAGGACACTGACTAATGGCAGAGTCTCAGCAAATCATTTCTCTCTAGAAATAGTAAAAACCAACTTACGTAATCTCCCATAAACTCCCCATTCAGCAATCACTACCTAAATGACGCAACGGTCGGGCAGTGAATCACCTGATCCCAAGTACAACGGCTACATAACAGGGTGCAGTTATTATCAACTACAAGTGGGTTCATGTGAACCACATCCAATCATATCCCTATGAGAAGATGTCAAAGGTCCCATGCATTCTTCTTTTCTTTACACGTAACTGACCTTCATTTAGCTTTCTACCTCTACCTCTCAAACTTTATTTTCCTTTTTCCTAAAAAAAAATAAGAAATAAAAATTAAAAAAAAAAAAAACTGTTTTCCACATTCTTTCCTCATTTACTCACAATCCGGATCACCACAGGACCCATTCCTTATATACTTTTTCCATGAAAAAATCTTTCTCTCTCTGTTCAACTTTTGTATTCTTTAAGGCCTTTTTTCTTCACTGGCTCTGTGATTTCTTACTCACTTGTTTATTTCTCCACTGTAATATTTTCTGTTTTTTCTTGTTTTGTTCTCTCCCAATTCTTGTTTACATTGTGGTGTGGGGGAGAAGCGCCCTGGGGTTTGTGTGGGTTTTGGGATTCTTGTCCTGAACAAGAAGACAACTGAGAATTGTTGGTCGTTGATGTCTTTGGCTGTTGGAGTTGCTTCAAGTTCCAAAGGCATGGGATTTGATGAGAACAAGGCGGAGGGAAGCGAGACGAATAAGGGTAATGAAAGCGGGGGTGACAATGAGGGGAGTATTAGCAGGAAGATGAGTGAGGCTTCTCTTTATACCACTGAGGATGAAGATGATGAGGATACTGAGACCAAGATTCAGTTGGGTCCTCAATGCACTCTGAAGGAGTTATCTGAGAAGGACAAGGTTTGTTTTTTTCTTTCATTTTATTACGAGAAAAAGAAAAAAGCACATGTTTTTTTTCTTTATTTTTTATCTTGTAATTCCGTGTCCTTATGTTGTGAGAATTAGGATGATGAAAGTTTGAGGAGGTGGAAGGAACAACTGCTTGGAAGTGTGGATGTTGAGTCTGTTGGAGGTTATCATTTCCTCTCTCTCTCTCTCTCTCTCTCTCTCTCAATAGAAACAAGAAGCCAAGAATTCTGTGAATCCTCAACTTTTTTCATCTTTGCCTTATGTTGCCTGCTCAATTCTATACTGTAAATCTTAAATTCTGATGGATCTTGATGTGGGGACCAGACCTAAGAAGTTTAAGAATTATTGGTAGTCTGATTCAAAAATCTGGCAACTCAAAATTTGAATTTCATCATCTTGTCCAGCTACAGTTACTGTTCTTAAATACTGCAACTATATTGTTTCAGTTACAAACAGGGAATTGAGCTACATGAATTGCTGTAATTTTCTATGGCTCTTGTGGAGCTAACAGGCTCAATTTTTCTGTGTTTGTGTGTGGTATGTAGAAACTCTTGATCCAGAAGTGAAAATCTTGGACCTTGCAATTGTGTCCCCTGGTCGGGACGACATTCTTCTCCCAATCCCCGATGATGGAAACCCGCAAGGCTCCTGGTTTACATTGAAAGAGGGTAGCCCTTACAGACTTAAGTTTACTTTCAGGGTCAGCAACAACATCGTATCAGGCCTCAAGTACAAGAACACTGTCTGGAAAACCGGCCTCAAAGGTATATATATATACTTCAATTCCCTTGTATTACTAAACATTTCCGTTTCTGATGAAACGTTGTTGTTTTCAGTGGACAGCACCAAGGAGATGATTGGGACCTTCAGTCCTCAGCCAGAGGCTTACACGCATGAGATGCCGGAGGAGACAACCCCGTCTGGCATGTTTGCCAGGGGGTCGTACTCAGCGAAAACACAGGTTCTCCGAACCATTTCTTGTCCTTTTTATGACTTTAGTTCTCTAATTAGACAGGTTGGTCCGTTTGAGTTGTGCTTGTCGTAATGGGATGCGAATGTATTCTTGTGTTACAGTTCCTTGATGATGATAACAAGTGCTACCTGGAGCTGAACTACACGTTCGAGATCAAGAAAGACTGGCAGTCCCAATAAAATGCATTAATTTTATCCTTTGTCCAAGAATGCTCCCCGTTTCAATTTTTCAGTGTTTTTCTTTTCCATTGTTGTCATGTGATTTGAGGAGATGATGGTAGAAGCAGGAAGGAAAGAAGCAAGAATGTCTGGCCTAGGATTGGATTCTGAGATGGCAAAAAGGGTCAAGTGTAAGAGGAGGTTCGAAATCGTTGATTTTGATGCAATAAAGTTGTGTTTCATCTGTTCTCCAAACATCTGATCTACACGAGTGTTGGGTGATGGTAATAATGGGCAAATTACAAGTGCCCCTCCTGTGTTAGGCATAATAGACAAAAAAAGAAACCACTTGTGTTAAATAAAAGTTCAATTTAAAACCTTACTTTTTCCGAAATTGTGTTTTTTATTTTTATATTATTTTACTCAAAACTCTTTATCTTCTTTCCTCGCCCCAGCCCACTGGCCGTCAGCAACTCTGTCCCCCTCAAGCTTGTCGCAAGTGCCCCCTTCCATCATCAGTCGAGCCAAGCTGACCGTCCCCCTCCCTCTTTCCTTCTCAGCCGCTACACCGTCTCCCTCCCCCTTACCTTTCCTTCTCAAAATTTTTTTAGAAAAAATTGTAATTAAGTATAAAATAGAAAATTTGATCGGAACTAATAATTTTTAAATTTTTTTTTATTAATTTTAAATATGCATGAATAGAATATCATCAATAAGAGAAATTGAAAGAGATTATCATTTCCAAAAAATAAGTATGACTGAAGCTATTTTAATTTATATACAGTGTACCAATAAAATAGTTGCTCCATTCCATCCTAGCTACTTAATAAAATGTACAGATACAACCCCCCCCCCCCCAACAACAATGAGACAGTGTTCAATTGAGGATATTACATTTGCAAACATTAAAATAGGAATAATATTGGGCTACCTTCCCTCCTGAACGTATTACATGGGCTCGAACTCATTCGACCCAGATTGGGCGTGTTGACATGTTAATATGACTCCGAATGGGCTGGACTATGATTGCTTTAGGCTCAGTGGTCCAATGGAATGTGGCATCCAGGCCACTCAAAAAGGCCCAAATTTGCTGATATCTTTTTAATTATAAACAAAATAAAGTTGTACATTGCAGGATCATTTTGTCATCGGTTGTGAAGTAAACTGAGACGTGCGGAATTGGCAAAGGGAATGTATTGGTTGAAGATGATTATACATAAATGTCATGGATCGCACGTCGTAAGGACCATAAATTCACCGTATGCACAGGGTATGGCATAGCTTTTATGGTAGGCAAAATCGAGGACATGACATTTATGTTGGTTGAGCAGACATAAATGTTGAGCAATCCAAGAGACATTGAATTCCCATGTCAAACACCAAGAAACCATATACTAAAACAATAGTGTGTTGTTGGAATTAGGTGATGCATAAAGAAAGTTTCCGTGTCCTACTTCCCTACACGCACCACTCTTATATATACAGACAGCTCCACCCTCCAGTCCTTACTCAACAATTTCTGTCCATCCGGAGAAATGGGTCAGAAAGATGAGTCTCCAAGAACCACGATTCTATGCCTTGTGCTGCTCATCATACTCATGTCGGCAACGTCTTTGCCTAATTGTCTTGGCTGCCCCTCAGACGGCAGCCAATGCCGGAACTGCATCGTGAACCAGATGAAGACCGGCTGCCCGGGCTGCGTTCCCATCATGCAGTGCATGGCGCGGTGTCTGTGGGGCGGGTCGTCCCGTTCCAATTGTATCAAGAAATGTGATTGCAACGGTGGGTACCCGCGGCTGGCTGATTGCAGGAAGTGCTTGTCGCAGTGCAAATGCAGCTGTTCTGTGTCGGCTTAGATGAGTAGGTATGAGGTTTGTTAAGGAAATGATTTGCAGTTGGGTGTGTTGTATTGTGTGAAGTGCTCTATGTTGTAAGGATTTCATTTACTTGTGAAGGTTGTCTTGTGTATATGTGTAGTTTGTAGGTGCAAGAAAATAAAGACTGAGGGAGCTGGATATGATGAGATAGGGTTTAAGTCCCTGCAGAGTACAATGCAGACCAACAGCCAGCAGTGAAGATTTCTGTTTGTTCAGTGAACACTCATAAAAGATCAACATAACTGGACCAAACAAAAGAGAAATCTAGCTTACATTAGTACAAGCATAGCAGACATTTCGCCTGTTATGCTATCAATCATTTGAAATCAATTTTTTTTTTAAACTTATCTATTCGAATGCGAACAGAGACGAGAGCAATCCCCCTTTTCATTTCTATATACTAGTTGTCGTGACATGTTGTTCCTTACATACATACAATGAATAATTGTATGTGCCCTGGAACTCCGCCAAGTTCATTATTAATATACAAGTTTCAAGTTTTATATATATATATGTTGTCCAAATTCATATATAGTAGCTAGTTTTATGAATCAAATCAACTCAGTCTGTTCCTAAATGAGGATACATACAAATTTAATTCGGATTTTGTGATTTGCCCAACACATCTTTATTATGGTTTAATTATCTGGTGAGTGGCAGCAGTAATTTTTATCATGAATGAATAGGTTCAATGTACATGGACGGGATTCGGGACTTCCACCAACTCCCCCATCACTCACCTCACGCTCTCCAGTCTCCACGTACATCCCTGCCCATAAAAGAAGTAAAAATCGTGAGTTAGATCTTCCAAGACTGTGGGACGCGACTATCTATATGAACAAAACAAGAATCGTGTTATACTTTTATTTTCTTTTTAAATAATTTTAAAATTAAAATTAAATTATTTCACTCAATTTGCTGACTCACTTACTTATCACTCGCCCATCCCGTAGAAAATAGCTGGGGGAAGGAAAGAAAAAAAACACACACACACACACAATTTTAATTCTGGTGGTGGTGTTTTTGTTTCTACATGAAATTCTTTTTTAGAATTTTACTACTTTTTTCAGTTAATTTAGTTGAAAAAATGCATGTGACTTGCAAAATATTTACTTAAATTGCTGTTTTAATCCTATAATTTAGAGGGTAGGCACTTTTTGCCATATAAGAATTGATTTACAAAATTAAAATTACAACTTAACATTTGAGTTTTTTGGTCAATTGACTAAAATTGCCCAAATTTCAAGTTATAAGACTAAATTGCAAAAATTAATTCGTACAAAACCAAAACTGCTACCCTACTAAAATTATAATTTTTTTCCCAAAAAAAGGGAAAAAGAAAAATGACCCCATTTTTTGACTCAATTATGTACTTACTAAAATCTCCCTAAACATAAATAAATATCTTATTGCATGATTAATCAATTAAATTAACTATTCCTTTTATATATGTGAGAAATAATTTAATTAATAATTAAAAAAAAATAGTATCCAGTAGCATAAAAACTGATTGAATAATTAATAATATATAAGTTTCAAAAAAATGAATTGTAGAAATTGTGCTGCAAATTAGTTATAATAAATAATAAGCTTATTAGTAATCCAAATAATTGAGATTAACTGAATTTCAGCCAATTAGCAAAATCTTCAATTCGGGTTTTACATAAACCTGGATAATCTGTTCCATTAATTACATCCATCTATCCTTAATTACCTGCTCAAACCCGGATAACAACAGTTGTTGCATTCTTCTCATGCGTGAATTATCATCACAAAGCCGGTCAGATTACTTACTGAACTTGGTCGCTTTTCCACGCCAGGTTCATTGTCTACCTAAACTTAACTGTTAAACAAAAATAATACATCAGACGAACGTTTACGTGTAGGTGCATTTTATCTACCTTATATTCGTATATGTATATATATACGTCTATTCTACGTCGTCAAGATGTCTTCATTCACACACTTCACTCTCCATTTCTTCCACATCTACGCAGAAGCATTCAAATTGATGTCAACATCGTTTCACCATTATAGCGGCGCTGTGGCGGCATCCATGGTCATCGCAACTGCCTGCCTTTTTCTCTCTTTATAAGCAGGAACCTGTAAGGTTCGTCTTCATACGCTCTCTACTAAAACTGATCGAGTTTAGAGGGAAGAAATAAATATTTGAGGAGGAGGGGTGAATAATTGAGCAGAAATGATGAGAATTCCGGTGAAATTTGAACGGGTTGCGGCGGCTTTCGGCGAGGCGGGGAGGGTTAGGTCCTGCGAGAGCAGCGGGAGCGAGCACTCGGCGGATTTGTCTGATCTCGTGAATTCGTTTTTTGAGAGGGAAATTAGGGAGCAGAGGAAGAGGGAGGATCATCAAGTTGATTTTGGTAAGGATGGGAATGGGGGTGATGATGATGATGAGGTGGAGAGCAACTCCCGGGATTTTGAATCGCGGGATTCCTTGAAGGATTTATTTGAATTTGAGAACGACGCCTTTAAGAGAAGCGTCCATGCAGAGGTGGAGAAGGCGTATGGAGAAATTGGCGGAGGCAAGAGCTCGTCGCCGGATTTTAATCGGCGGTTAATGGCTCGGTTGCGTACCGCTGGGTTTGACGCCGGTGAGTTTCATCTCATAATTTAGTTAATTAACGTGTTCATCATTTCATTGACTTTTGGCATTATCTAATTTCATTGCGTTGTAAAACCTACAGGTCTTTGCAAATCAAAGTGGGAGAAAAGCGGCCGCTGCCCGCCGGGAAACTACGAGTACATCGACGTCAACACCGGCGGAACACGGTATATAATTGAAATCCACCTCGCCGGAGAGTTCACAATCGCTCGTCCAACCGGTGGCTACGCCTCATTGCTGGAAGATTTCCCGCAAATATTTGTGGGGAAACCGGATGACCTGAAGCAGGTGGTGAGAATAATGTGCAGAGCCATTAAAAGTTCCATGAAAAGCGTGGGCATCCACGTGCCGCCGTGGCGCCGCCCCGCCTATATGCAGTCCAAGTGGTTCGGCTACTACAAACGAACCACTAATGAAATCCCAAGCTGGAAAGGTCCGAAGGTCGGCGGCGGCGCCGGGAAGAAAACGGTGGGTTTCGCAGCGGTAGAGGGAATTAGGTTCTATTGCAGAGAGGATTTTGCTGCCAAGAATGGTGTTAGAATCGGAAACTTGGCCAAGGAAATGCTGTTATGACATTTGTGCCACCATTGTGCACAAGTTCTTAGAGGGGAATTATAGTTCAGGCAAGATTGAACTAATTACGTGATATATTTATTATGTAATTATTTTGATAAGACTGAAGCAGATTGGGGTATACATTTAATGCGTAATTATTTTGATAAGATGGAAGCGGATTCGGGTTTTTCAAGCTACTGATTTAAACAAGAAGGGTGGGGGCTGGAAATGTATGAATGTTAATATTGTCATTGTGTTGTAGATAGGTAGCTGTGAAGACAGGAATTTGAGGAAGCCTTGGAGTGATTGTTATGTTGTTCCCAGATGAGAACAATTTTTGTAATTTATGTTCCTATTGCTTTACCAAATGATGAAATATTTTGGAAATATGATGACTAATTTTATGATTAAATGTGGCTTGTCTTGGTATGTATATCGAGTTTAGTCAAGTATTTTTTTTCAGAGAGAAATTAAAATTAATTTTTTAATTACTTTTTCATGATTTATCTTTAAATTTAATTAAGAGAGTTTAAGGAATTTTGGGTGAGTTTATATTTATTTTTTATAAGATTTTTTAATATTCATGAAATGTTACATAATATCTAATCATTTTTTTAATGAAAATACAAGATCTAGAATAATATATTGAGATCTATATAATTTCTTTTTAGAAAAATAAAAAAGTTTTTAACTAAACTTTTTGACAAGTTTACTAATTTTATTATGTTAATTACTAAGTTTACATGACCTACACCAATTGTATCTTACCCAAATTATTATAAATTACTTGCAACCAGTGCACACGGTTTCCACGCACATGAATTTTAAGTGTAAATAAAAGATATAATTTTTTTTTCTAATCGTAAATAAAATAGAAATGTATCATTTAATCAAAATAATATAAATTACATATTCTTTTATTTTAGCAAACACAATTTACAATAAAAATTTTAATATACATTAAAATTAATGTGTTTAAATTATGTACACGCGATGCATAAACCAGTAAAAATATTATTATATATTAATCAATATTGTTAAATTAATTTGTAAACTCATATGCAGTCCTCGCAAGCATAACATTTGTTTTACTTGTAAATAAAATAAAATTATACAATTATTATTTAAGTGCAGATTGTTTGTATAAATAGATTGAATTGTATATTTTACATTTGAGTGTGCACAAATTGTATAATTATAAATTTTTAATTCTAATCATTCATTATACTAAATATCATGGTTTGATGTTGTTAAGGGATATACGAAATCACATATATAAATTAGGAAAAAAAATGCAGTCAACCCTTTATGATATTGTAAATGAGTAAATTACCCTTTTATGAAAAAATAAATAGTGATTTATCTTCATGTATTTTTTAAAATACAACAATTTATCCCCCTATGATTTTTAAAACGAAGCAATTTACCTCTCTATATCTTTTTCAGATGAAGGTAATGTGGCCATTTTTAATATCATAGGTGTAAATTGTTATCCACCCTATAAATTAGTATATTACATTAACATTGGAACATGTGATATAAAAAATGCTTGGATAACTCAATTAAAGATTCAAATATGTATAACTAAGTCTTTTTTAGTGAAAAATATATATTTTAAATTTTACATAAATTTTTATAGAAAAACAAAAATTAATTTAGAATGCATATAATTAAACAAAAATTCTCCATTTCCTTGACAAAGATTTATTTTTTTAAAAACAAAATAGAAATTCAATTGATTTAACGTGTACTTTAATATTAAATAAGAGCACCCTTTCTTCTACTTTTTCTTTTCTTTCAAAATTTTTTTATTTTTTAACATTATTTGATTTTGTTTTTAATTTTCTCCTTTAGGTCACCATACTACCCCTCTTCTCAACTTACACTAACCTTAATTTCTTAAAAGTTGATTATTTTTTAATTAAAACACAATTTTAAAAATAAAAATGTACATAATAATGCACACCCATTGATCACTAGTATTAGATTAATTCTTAAATTTCCAAAAACATGAGCGCAAGGAATACTTCAAAATCAGAAATTAAAATTTTTAATATCCCTGTGCCATTTAATAATTTAACAAATTTATTATTTGAAATTTAAAACCTGTTTCCCCAAAATCTATTGCAATTTGGAAGTGAAGGCATAGTGCCGGAAAATCAAAGCAGTTAGTACTCCGCAAACTGCAAGTGCATTGGACGATTTATCTCAGAGAAGGGCCTCTCAGAATGGCTGAATCTCCTGCCATTTCACTCCTCTCACACAAATCAAAAACAATGTAAGCAAAAAACTAGTAAAACTATAGTTTTCAGAAAGTAGAAAGGAATGTGAGAAGTTCGGTAAGCAGATATGTCGACGATTGGGATTGAGAAATCCCAAGAAAACAACCGGCCAGTAAACTTCTCCGCTGAATATGGCTACAGCCGTTTTTGGCAAGTCAAGATCAAGGGTACTGCTTTTTCACCCTTCCTTGGAGTACATGTAGCCTTTCTCCATCAATTTGCAATAGAAATGCACACAACAAAACACAAAATACAAAACACAAAACACAGACGAAATCAAAAGGTAATATGAAATTGAGGAGATGACAGAGTGATAATGGCATTGGCAGGGCAAGTCTGAGAGAAAGAGGGTATTTATTGTTGTTGAATACCGGAAAACCCTAGATTTTGGTGGCAGGCTTTTGAATGGGCCAGAACAGTCTCGTGGGCTTAGGATGACCGTTTGTTGGGCCTATCGCCTATTCTCCCTTCTTCATGCAATTCGGCTTTCTTCCATCCCCGTTTAGAATGAATTGGAATAGGAAGCATCATAAATCTGACAGGTCCTGCCTTTTTTCTTTTTATGTTATTTATTTTTAAATTTTAAAACAGCAATTAAAGTAAAAATATATTTATTCATTCATATTCTTCTTGAAAATATATTGATCCAACACTGCAGTGCATTATGAAACATAATCTCATTAACTAATCCAAATATATTTTCACTTTAAACAAAAATATATACAAAATTGAAAACACTTAAGTTTCTGTTGAAATCTGAAAATGAAACATAAACAAACAGGTCGCAACGCAATTTAACTTTTTTGCTACATATATCAGCTCAAGCGGGATGAAAATGGAGATAATATCACAAACACCTCTGCATAAATACATTAGTCACTCAAGGAGACAATACATGTTTAGCTCCCAAAATCCCTGATATCTTTTAGCATCATAATGGAGCAAAAAGCAGTAAAACTAGTTAAGGCCTCGACTTGACGTAAATGGCATACAAAAGCCGCCAATATTTCACACTCATCTGATGTAAAAAGCGCATCAATTTTGCGGGAATGATGAACTGAAGAGTCTGAGCCCCCCTGCCAAAATTTTTGACTCAACACTCAAGGTGATGCTATATTGTGCTATGCAGTTGTGGTGTGCTAAAAAAGATCATTGGGGTCTTCTTTGCTTCGGATGAGAGGAACACCGTCTTCTCGCCAGGTGATCCGCTCTTCACATAACGCTGCCACTACTTCTATGTACAATTTATGCTCCTGATCAAAACCAAGTGAGCATGTCAAGATAAAAACAATACAGAATCAGCCAAAACATGTTTCTTTAATTATCAAGTGACAAAGTTTGTTCACGTTTAGTATTCTTCAAAACAGGTTAATACTGGATACAAACAGTTAGATATGTAAGAGCCGAAATTGAATCTTTGCGAAATAAATAATTCACCCAGTAAGAATGAAAGACCTCGTGAAGAACCCTTGCAGCTAGCTCCTCAGCCGTGTCGTTAGCCAGCACAGGAACGACCCGTTGAGCAAGGATACGACCCGTATCATACTGCTCATCAACATAATGTATTGTAGGGCCAGAATACCTACATTAACAACAAAGGAATTTATTATAAGATACACGTTTATATATAGGAAAACTGAAGATTAAAGACGTCCTTATTTAGAAATTAGAGATAGCTAAACTTATAATTTTCACAGAATTTTATCACCATAGAATTCTAGTCCCCTGCAATTAAGAAGTTGGGCAGCCAATGGAAGATTTGAGGAGTCTTCATATAATTTTATACCTTGCCCCAGAAGCAATGACTGCTTTATGCACCTTCATACCATAATAACCTTTCCCACCAAATGCCGGAAGAAGTGACGGATGAATGTTCAATATGGATTTTGGGTAAGCCTGAACCAACTGAACTGGAATAAGTTTGAGATAACCAGCTAAAAGAATGAAGTCAACCTTGTAGGATCTGCATGTAAGATAGTATAACGTTGATGTTTCATTATCATAGTAAATCAGCAATAGATAGAAGGAAATACAACAGAACATGTTATACTGCTGAAATTTTGGATAGTACAAGGATCTTTCAGATTCTAATGAAGGTTTGAGCAACATATTAGAATTCTCATCATGTGTTTCAAGTAACATTTCCTCCAAACAAAATTTGATATCCAGAATCTATAGAATAAACAAAACTTAGCAGGATCGACATTTACCTTATAATCACTTTCTTTCCTTTCACTTTGAGCATGAAACAGGAAAAAATGAACTATGAATTAGCGTGAGGCTAGATGATCTATAAGTAGGAGCATCGGTCACAATTCACAAAGCTCCTTAGAACCCCAGATGGAATATCCAATGGAAAGTTGAACAGAATTAGGACGTATAAACATCTAAAACGCTCAACACACATTACATCAGTGTTCATAGCTTCCAATGAGATGAAGTCTGACCTAAGTGTAATTACAAGATCTTCGGCCGATAAAACATCTTGCCCATCTTTCCTCCTAGGAAAAACAACAACAGGAATCCCCTTATCCCGCGCATACTCTGCGCCCCCACAATCTGCATCATATGCAACCATTGGATTGCACAACTGGAGTCAGTAAATCAGAAAGATACCAATCAATTCATGATATATACATTCTAGTTGTCAGGAAACACTAACTTAGTCTTCACAAAACCATTAATAGAATCAAGAATTTTAATTACACACTAGAAACACACATCACTGGTAATTAATTCAATCCACTAGAAGAAAAAACAGATAAATACAGAAATTTAAATGAAATAGTACCATGTTTACTGGCTACCAAAACAACAACATCGCCATGAACAGACCCATTAAGAGTTGCCTCATAAATCGACCTAAAATTGGAGCCTCCACCTGATACAAAAACCGCCAGATTTTTCCGTCTAAGTTTCGGTTTTGGCTTCTCTTCTTCAACATCGGAAACCCCTTGGCGATCCATTATCTCAACGCTATTTCGACACTGTATGTTCCTCTTGGAGAGTAAAGTGTGTGAAGAAGAATAATGAATTCTCAGAGAAAGCCGCGTTGGAGTTCGAATCTTGGGCAGCACAGAAACCAAATGGTTTTCGGGGATCTGAATACAAGGAACTGATGAATGAAGAGAAGGGCGAAGAGCAACAGCTTGGGTTTCCATTGCAGCTCAAAATTAGCAGAAATTGTATGTAATGTGTATGGAGTTGGGGGGGTTTCATACTAATTTAGACAAAGTGGGTTTATAAATAGGTATTTTATTTGCGAAAAGAAAATAAAAAGAAACTTAGAGATAATAATTATTCTTATTTTAATTTAAGTGTAATAAATCAATAAACTTAAATTTTTTATATAAGTTTACAACAATAATCATTTTATTCACAAAAGTATTATGTTAGCATGAAATTTTTGTTTTTATTTATAATATTAATTTAAAATATAAAATATTATTTATTGTATAGAAAGAGAGACAGCTTATCACATTATTAAAAAAAGAAAATACGGAAGACAGTGAATAAAGGGAGACGATTACATACATACGGCGGCCGTATAGTCGCAAAACACTTCCCACTTACAACCAATCAGATTTAATACATACGCAGCGAGAGCGTCGTTATTTGATATTTCCCTCTAAAACCAGTCAGGAAAAGCGCCACCGAGAATCACTACCACCGCCGCCACTTTTTATCAAATATGGAGGGAGTAGGGGCCAGGCTCGGGAGGTCATCGACCCGTTACGGCCCCACCACCGTTTTCACCGGTCCGGTTCGAAGGTGGAAGAAGAAGTGGGTTCACGTGCCGCCGCCTAATTCCAACCACCACCATCACACCGCAGCTAATGGAACCGTTAACGCAAGTAATGGCTCCTCTCATCTCTTGCTCTACAAGTGGACGCCCATGGCTCCCACCCAACCAAAAGATAGTAGCCACAACGATAGTAACGGTGGTAGTGATGACGCCAAGATCTCCAATAAAGACGACGGTGTCGCGGCAGAGGAGCTTCCAAAGAAGAAATTCAAGTATATTCCGGTATTATTCCGTAACATGACTTGATTACAATTTCGTTAATTCGTGTCGTGGTACCCGTTGCAAATGGATTCACCTGTATGCGGTGGATGTGGATTTGTTGTGTGGACGAGTTAAATCGAAGTGGAGATATCTACTTGACTGGGAAATATTCATGAATTCCTCAGTGGGTTTCTCTGTGGCTTAGGGCTTTTGAATGTTTGGTTGTTTAGGGTTTTTGATTTTGTATAGATTCGGAATTTTAGGGATCGATTTAAATTCATTGACTGAATTTTTGGCAGTTTGACTATGTGTCTTAACTCGGAAAATTTCCCTTTTTCTTTTTCAAAATTTTCAATTTTCTTCGTTATTTGCTGATTTCAGATGGTAATTTGTTTGGTATTCTGTTATTATTTTGATCACTTTCTCATCCCCAACTCTTAGCTTTTGTAGTTGAAGCTGTCAATGGTGTTGAACTAAGAATCTCAATTTTCCCCCTTCTTGAATACTTCCTCTGTTTTCTGGTAGTAAAAACTTGCTTTGTTTTGCACCAATGCTAAATCCTGGATTCCAAGATTTCTTTACATTTTATCTTCTGTTTTCTGGAATGATTTGATAGATCATTGTGCTCGAAGAACAAAAAAATGAGTCCTCAGAGCAGTTGGAGGATGAAAACGAGCCAATTGAAACTGAGGGAAACACAGTGGAGGCATCCTCGAAACGTGATGGATACGACGGAAAGCCCGACATCAATGATGTACCCATGGACGAAAACCAGGTGATTAGCATGCATGTTCTTTTCTCTTCTGCACTTGTTGTTCAATTGGCACAATACGGGCAATGGTGTATTGGTGAGATATTACTTGTTGAAATAGCTGTAGAAGTTGAGTGAACTTGTCAGTTGGATTCTTGTGTCAGGCTACAGAGAAGAATCCTGTAAAACGGCAGGATCTCAATGAAAGCACCTTGGATTTGAGTTTGGGGTTGAAGGCTCATGATGGTGAAAAGGAATCGAAATCAAAGGCGAACAAATTTAAAGACGGTCAAGCACAGTAAATGAGCAGCATGCTCGTGGGATCGTGTGCGTTGCTTGATTCAAGCTAAAGACTATGAGGACCGTTTGGCCACCCAAGAACACGGGTGCTCAAGACGAGTAATTCGAAGCAACTTGTGGCTGTAATTTTAGGTTTCATTTTGCAGCATCCCCTGTTGGAAGTGATTGCCATTTGTATGATGTCATCTCCTCGGGGATGACATCAATATTTTTTACTCTAATGATAGATTAAAATTTTCATAGTAATATTAAGTTGTTTATTGTGTAATGAAAACTACCACGAGCTCGACTGTAAATGATTCCAGTCCAGCAGTTAGGCCGCTAGATTTCCTTCTTTTCTTATGTACTCAAACATTATGCACTTGATTGCTCCTCTGTGGAGTAGATGAGAAAAGTCTTTTTGATGACATAATTTGATGCTTTTAGCTCTTGTTTTCTTTTCTTTTTAGGTAACAATAAATTGCATATTAATGATAAAATAGTACAAGTACATGATACATCAATCATCCAGCCAAACTATTCTGAATTCTCCATATCCTAACTACTGCAACCATAGCAATGTTCTGCTTCTCATCACAAAGGAATTTATTCCATTTGCGTGCATAGCCACCACCTCTGGATACCTTCAAAACCCCTGCTATTGCTTTCTTGCCAGATATGATGAATGAAGCTGTCTGCATGCTGCATCAACCCAGTGCTCGCTTTGCAGCCCCCATAATACACCTTGAGACCAATTAGCATAAAGCCACAACAATCTCACCTGCCTGCTGCAATATGTGATTCATACATTTAGAACAAATTTGAAGGTTTATCTATTTTATAATCAAAGAGGAATTAATAACTATATTCTCCTATTTTTTTAATTATTAATTGTGTCGACTTCTTAAATTATAATTATTTTGCACTTTATGATGAGTTAATTTAAGTTCATAAAATGATTAAAAAAAATTTCACTTTGTATTGACAAATATTAATTTAATATCTTATTTTATACATTTAACAAAAATTTCCTGGTAAGTATTAAAATTTCGGACCATTCCTTCAATAATTTCTAGGGCTTATTTAGTTAGCCATCTGAAAATATTCTACGGGGTTAAAGCGGAAAAACCCACATTTCTGAAAGCGACGACGTTTATAGGAGCAAACTGCCGTCGCCGGTGACATAAGCGTGCATGGATCGGCAGAGCCAGACCACTTCATTGCAACGACTGCAAAACGTCGAAAAGGTAATTTCTTCATACCTCTGAGTAACTATTATGACAAACTTTTTACCTAGTACATTTCGTGAATTGAAGTCAGTAGTTCCGATTACGTATGAAGTTTACGGTCTTGTATTGCCAGAAAATTGTAAGGGTGTTGGAGCTAGCTGGTTCGGTGATGGATGAAATGGCAAACCCTAGTGGGCCCAGAAAGGATCTTGTTAACAGCCATTGCACTGAGTTCATGCAATTAGTGAAGGTTCAATTTTTCACTTTTTTCCTTCTTTTCCAAGTTGATCGTGTTTGACTTTTTCCCTTAGGCAATTTTTCCGATTCTTCGATTAGAGTATGTAAATGGAGAAATTTTGGGCTTTTTCATTTTTTATGATTTTGGGGTTAGGAATCTGAGGGAGGTTCTCATTTGATTCGTTTAAATAGGATACTCAGATGACGCTGCGGGAGGAAATTAAAAGCGCCTGTGATTATCGTCCGTTTGAGAAGTGCGACTATGCTCCTCGAATATCGAATGAGATTTCGTGCAAGAAACTGGAACACGTCATTGCACAGTTGGATGAGATGAAACAATCGATTGAGGAATATGGCGATGCAGCTTGAGGTTACACATTGTGAATTGTAAGTATGCTTGCACAATGTCTTAAACCTTTTGGTGAAATTTAGGATTTTGGATGCTTGTCTCGTGTTTCGACAGCATTGATCCGTGGAGATGTAAGTTACTAAGTTCTGTTGAATTTGGGAAACATGTAAAAATCTGGAAACAGGCTAAGTTTTCAGGGAATTTGAATATGTAATAACATGCATGTTCTACTGAAGTGGAGTGTGTTCATAGTTTGTAGCAGATGGCATCACAAATTCACATGAAAACTGTTTTTACTCAGAGATTATTCATGAATCTTCTCTGTTTTTAATTGTTCTATGTTCTTCTTCGTATATCCTTCTCCCACATTCAAGAATTTCATTACATTTTCATATGTCTTTCTCAGTTTCCTTGCATTTTTATCATATGATCAGAGCTAATATTAGAGATTTACACTGGAACTAGAGGTAGCGGATATCATCTTATGAACCCATCCTAATGAATCTTGATCCGTATGATTGAAGAATATAGTAATACAACTGATAGGTCCAGCCTCTTTATTGCCCTAATCTCGCTGGCTTTTCTCATAATACTGTTTGCTTGCCACAGTAAATTTATTCTGGGGAAGGGAAGCTAAAATAGGGAAACATGTAAACTCTGATGAAAGCCACATTAACAAGAATTTGTGCACTAAAAATAACAAGCATTGGCAACATACACTGTTAACTACTTGGTTCTCTTGCTTACAGCATCAGTAATTAGTAATGTTCCGATGAATTGCTCATGCCACAAGCTCTAATTGTCAAGAGATGCCAGTGAGCTGGCTTGGTCGGAAACTGCTAAAACACTTGTTATATACATATTTGAAATGATAAATCTATCAACTTTGCTTAAGTTGAACAAGAGCAGAATACAGTAATAGTACCATATGTCTAGGTGGAGTCAGGCATGTACAGGTATGGATGAACTCATGGATACACAACCTTTTAAGCGTTCAATAATGGCGTTTCGACTGACAAGCGGTGAGTGGAGAGTTAGAGGGAGTCCCTCCTTTACGCACTCATCATATTTTTCTAGTGCACATACGATTTCACTGAAATCTGGACGCTTGGAAGGGTTTGTTGCCCAGCAGCGCTTTATGAGGTGAGCAAGTGCAGGTTGACAGCTTGCTGGTAATGGCGGTCGCTCGTTCTGCAAAAAGGTTGAGGAAGATGAGACAATTATGTAAGCTTTGTTTAAGTATTTCATAGATTTGTTTGTAGAACTGAACTATTTATCAGCAGATAACTGGAGAATTGGTCGAAATTGGTGCATCCTGTGTTCAATTTCTCTTTATGTCAGTCTTAAAGGAATATTACTCGCATTCAGTCTAAATCTTACTGACACTAGAAATTCCTCTGCATTACCACTTTTAATAACTAAATGTAGCAGAACTCAGCTTAAAGCGTACAATACTCATAAACCAGATACCTATGTTGTCTAACTAGAAGAACATCTAGGTCACAACATACCCCTCTTCATCTAGAAAGCAAAAAATGCAAAAATCTATAGAACATCAAATGGAATTTACAAATCTAACCTTTTCGGCCACAGCAAAAGCAGCTTGCACCGGAGTCATTCCTTGAAAAGGAAGCAAAGCTGTGGTAAGTTCCCATAGCACAATCCCAAAACTATACACATCAACTTTCCGAGTGCAAGGTTTCTCCTTGATCATCTCTGGTGCCATCCAACGGTAAGTCCCCTTGTTTCCTTTTGTTTCCCGGCACTGCGTCTCCAAACAAGATGTGCCAAAATCTGCAACCTTAACTCGCATCTCATCATTTAAAAGCAGATTGTTTGATTTCAGGTCTCTGTGAATCACCCCTTGTGAATGAAGATACTCCATTCCACGTGATATATCGAGAGCTAACCTTAAAATTGTCTCAGTCGAAAGGGAATACGGCTCTTTCTTGTTGAGATACATCCTTAGAGTCCCTTGTGACATGTACTCTGTAATAATACAGTATACTGGAGGCTTCTTACAAGCAGCAATAAACTGCAGATAAGGAATAGGCAACTCTGTAAGAAACTTTACCAACTAATCAGATGATATCTTGTATTAACACAAAAGTTGTTACTAGTACTCGAAGACTACAAGGAAACCTAACCTGAACTATATTGGGATGATATAGACGCGAAAGCAGGGCAACCTCTCTCTTAAATTGCTGCTCAAGCAAAGATCTGGTTTCTTCCTTATGAGTTGGAATCCTGACCATTTTCACTGCAACTGCTCTCTGCTTGTAGATTCCTCTGTAGATTCTACTATGTGCTCCAGAAGCAAACTTGTTGCCTATGAACAACTGGGAAAGATCGGCTGTCCACTCCTCTCGTTCCTCGTTAGATGCTTCCCAAGTTTCAACATTCTCGGATTCCAAAATCATGGACCATGATTCTAAACTGTCGAATCTCTTCCTCTCCATGTTGTCTGTGTCGATGTTTAACTGGCTTCTTGAAGATGAAGGAATTGACAAAGATTTGCTCTTTGTCTTCCGCAGGCGGAACGGGTTGAAACATGATGTAGCCATTTAAGAAGTTTGAGTCTTTCTTCAGCTTTCTGGATTGGGAACTGTCAAAACACACTATCACGAGGCATTCTCCTTCTGAAGGTGTGCATTGATTTCAGGAAGTGCATGAACTGATTCAAAAACATGAGTTCGAGCAAAAAACACAGGGAAATTATTATGGGGTTTCATTTATCAGTCGATGGCAGCTCCGTGTTCAAGAACTTCTGGATGTTCAGAAGAGAAACCCTATGACAACCCCACAACAGACTTTGGACAGAAAAACAAAGATTTCATGAGAACATCAGAAGCAGCTAAGAATTTTCACGGCGATCGTGAAATCAAAGATTTCATGGAATGAAGGGGTTGAAAAACAAAAGTAAAAATGCAGATTCTGCAGAAAGGAAGAGGGATTTTGTGTGTTGGGCTGGCATATAACCAGAATAGACGTAAAGTAGTTTGTTTGGCAGAAGAAGATGAACTCAAAGCAGAGTTTTCAGGGGTGTCCCGTGAATTCTTGTTTCTAAAGTATAGTTTCTCTCTCTCTCTCACACTGTGTGTGTAGAGAGAGAGAGAGGGAGAGGGAGAGAGAGAGAGAGAAAGAGCGAGCGAGCTGTAATTTCCAAAAGGGAATCATCTCTCCAGTTTTCCTGAGTTGATTTTAGAGGCCACAGCTTCAAAAGTTAGAGCACTTTATGCTCCAGACCACATTGGATTTCAGACATTTACATATGGGGAGAAGTGCTAGTAATTACACCCTTAATTAAATTCGAAAATGCTGAATTCTTCTACAGTGTCTGAGCAAATTGCAAGAACCATACGTGGCTCACTGGTTTCACGAATAAAGTTGTAGGATGACTTTAATAGGATTGTGGGTGTCTTGCATTTTTCTCTTTCACACAACGCTTTATCTCATGTTGCATGATTGATCTTCCTCACAGGATTGATGGTAATGAATTATTCGTCCAAAGTTGGGAACAAAACACTTTGCGTAATAGTCCAATGGCATCTGAGTCTTTCCTTAAACAGTTTGATCCATTACTTTAATGAATTAAGACATGATAAAGGAAAGTATACGAGACTGCACTAACGACTTTTGCTTTATCAATTCAAATAGTTATAATAATGTGGAATCCTGATTTATCCAGGACCCCAAGTGATCCCGAGTGTAGTCCGACCGAGTGTTGGGAATTTAAGAAAAGAAATTAATCATTAAGTTCGTTGGGTGGTTCTTAACGAGAACCTTTAACTGCCTAATTCAATTCTTGAGATAACAAAAGATGTACCATTACCTACAATAATTATTGGGTATTTATAGAGCCATATTTTTGTAGGGGTATGAATCCACGTGGAGTGATCTCGATATCTTTGGTCAGTTGGGAAACCTAACTTAGCTAAAAAAACACTCGAATTTTAGTGTTTTTTGGATATTTTGGTCTTTTTGCAGGGTTGACAGATATATCCAATTAATGATCGATTACAATTTGTTATTGTTAAAGTTTGGATTGAATTTAACTAGATTTAAGTTAGATGTGTAATAAAGTTGAGAATATTTGTCATGCGATTAATACATAAATTATAATTATATAATAATGATTGATTGAGCGCAATGCATTCAAAATTTTCCATCATAATCTATGTTAAAACTTAAAAGTGTAACGGCGTGAGGAGGGCACTGACAATGGGAGCAAGTTGGTTGTGTATTGTCTTTGTCAACATATTGGAGTGGGTTTGACCCAACTCCGCCATGCAATCCAAGTTAGGCCTCTCCAGTGTCAGGCCCAGGCCCTATTTAATTTATTTCTTGGGCTTGATTAATTACTAGAGTTGAAGATGTCACGGGAGTTTTGTGATTGAATGGAAAGCAGTGCAGCAGAGGAGGGTGTGGGCTGTGTCTGTGTCTGTGTCTGTGTTGCCCTCTCTCACCCTTTCTACCTTCTGTTTTAATTTATCTAAATTCGATTTTTAAGGCATATTATTGTAGTTAGGTTTACCCTTATAAAATTCTTTTTTATGTAAAATCATGCATTGACTTTTTATGTTTTTTAATTACAATTTGGACCTTCTATTTTAATGAAAATAATTTATTGTTGGCCATCAAATAATAACTTATCTAATGATTTATTAATATAATTATTGTGAACTTATTAAATTTTTAAATAATAAGTTGGAGAAAATAGTTTGAATAAAAAAAATAGAGCAAAATATTTAAATAAAAAATTTCTAAAATAAGAGTATAAATTAAGAAATAAATATCGAAGAATGGAGTATATAAAACTCCTTAATTTCATTTAGGCATTTTTTTATTCGAAATTTTTTACAAGTTCAATAAATTAATGACAATCATGATGCCAAATCATTAATCAAATTATTATCTGTACTTTTATATAATTGAATATCACCATTTTGTTGTCGTCAAACCTTTATTTCTCTTTTTTTAAATAATTTCTCATAACTTTCTTTTACTTTTTAATATTTTTTATTTATCCAATTAAAATATATATTTCTAAAATCATAAGTAATTTCTAAAAAGTTTAATTAATTGTACACAAACATGTGAATAAATGTCTAATGATAATTTTTTTCAATTAAAAATAATAATTATTTTCTAAGGTAATGTATGGGACCAAATTGCAACAAAAAAATGGAAAGTGAAGCACTAAAATAATTTTTTATTTAAAAAAAAAGTTTGATGTATAAAGATTAATAAAAAATTTTACAAAATTTGTTAAAATTAATAAAAAAAAGTTGAATCAAAATTCATATTTACATCCAATTGTCTTATTACTTATTTATTACAGGTTAAACAAATTTTTCTAACCAAAATAATGTTGTAGGCCATAGGAGTAAAGATGTATAAATATAATTTAGCCAGAAAATATTTATTGATCTGCAATATGTTAGAAATGATAATATCGATTTTTATTTAATTCTCTTTTACTATTGGGTGGATTTTGACGAATTGAGAGATATAATAATAAAACAAAATCAAAGGTTAAAGGTCCTAAATATACAAAAAATTTACAGATAATACACAAAAATTCAGGGGAAAAGAAAAGGACAATGTAATTATTCATAAAGTTTATATTATATTAATATTTTTATATATGATACATTTAAATATGTAGTATCATATTATAGGAATATGGGGCTCCACAGAATATATCTAACGTATCTACACTATTAATAAAGAATGAGGGGCTTTTAGATTATATTTTTATATTGTTTTATTATAACACGTTTCTCAATTTACATCCCAAATAACTACCCACGTTGTATATATTTATTAATTTTATAATAATAAAATTTTAATGTTTTAAATTAGGTTTATTTATTAAAAAGAAAAAAGAAATAGAAAATGATGCGATTTGGAGGAATGAAAGGAACAGTAGGATCTCACTCTCACTCTCCGCTGAAAAACCTCCAACTCCAATCTCCCAACAAAATTCAGACTCACCGAGAACGAAGAACCCACAATGGGAACACGAACCGGGTCACACCAGTTAAGCAGCGGCCTCATGGTTTCGGGTCGACCCGATCATCTCCTCAAAGAACGCCAGCCTACAATGGCCTCGCGCTCCGTTATCTACACTGGCGGTGATGTCAAGAATTCCGGCGACATTGGAAAAATGTATGGGATCGATGCTTCTAGTGACCTACCCAAACTCCAATCCCGCCTGCAAACCGGATCTGCTAGATCCGGCTCCAATTCCGGCCCACTGGGTCCGAAATCCACGAACTCAGGACCCATGAATAAGAAGTCCTCCTCCTCCTCCTCCTCTTTCTCTGGGCCGATGACGCCTATTCAACCCACTGGCCTCATTACTTCTGGTGCGCTGGGCGCATGTTCGAGCCGACGGTCCGGCCAGCTAGATGAGACATCGGCGCCTAGCTCATTCAAAAAGGCTGTTTATGGCTCTGCTGTTACGAGCATAGGGGAAGAGATAAAATTAGGTTTTAGGGTTTCACGGGTGGCTATGTGGGTGTTTTTGGTTGTGGCGGTAACGGGCTTGGTCGTTGGGGCTTTTTTCATGGCCGCCGTGAAGAAGGCGGTCATTCTGGTGGTGGTGGTTGCGGTTTTAGTCCCTACCGTGGTGATTTTAGTATGGAATTACGCGTACAGAGAGCACGGGATTTTGGGGTTCTTGAGGAAATGCCCTGATGCTAAGTTTAAGGATGCTGTTGATGGACAGTACCTCAAGGTCACTGGGGTAATTTCTCATGGCCCCATTCGTGTGTTTATCGGGTTGAACAATGTCAATGTGGAAAAAGCATTTGGCTATTTTGGTATTATTATTGATTGAGCTCATGTGTATGCTGTTCTTGTGGTAGTGGTGCGGAACTTCTCTTTTCCTTTATTCATGTTCATTGGACAATATTGACTATTTGGTATCTTTCTAGCACATTTTGAGAATGAAAATGCAGGATTCGTACGTGCAGCCCAGAAAACTCTTCATTTCAATAGCTTCTTGTTGCCTGTGAATAAAATGCTTGCAATGGTTGCTCCACCTCAGTCATGCAATAGTGAATGCAGTCAATTATGGTAGTTTCTTTAAACTACTTGTAGTTCTGATGTTGCTTGTACTTACGTTAGTGTTTTATTGTCTTGTGTAGGTCGTTACTTGTGGCAGCATACCTCTTGAAACTTCATTTCAGAAGGTACCAAGATGCGTATATGTTTCATCCGAGCTATATGAATACAGAGGTTGTGCTGGAAAGCCAGCAAATTCTAAACACCATTTTTTCTCTTGGGCATGCAGTCATTCAGAGGTCTGTTTTCTAGTTGTGAATCTTGTTTGAATTATATTGGAGAGTATGCAACTTCATGCGACCGTAAATCATCAATTGCATCTGGAAAGGTGGACCTTGCAACCTCATGTTGAAGACACGGACATTTATTTATCCGACGTAAATGTCCAACATGTAAAACCTGTTGTGATTATACCACTATAATCCAGGGTACCAGGGCCAAGTACTAGGAGAATTAATGTTACTCCTAGGCTCCTAGCATCCAATATTGCAATTGTTCAGTGGTTATCATTATGCGGATGTGGGTGCAACTCATTATGTTATCATATGCTAGAATATATTGGTTTTTACTTGGATTTCTATGGCAATAATTTGCTGGGGGATCGTGGCTGTGTTTTATGTTTTGAAATATTGAAACGGATAACCAGTCCCTTAATGTAATTTAACTGCCTTTTCTTCTTATGTTAACAGAAGTATGTGGCCGACTTTTATATATCAGACTGTCAGTCTGGTTCAAGGGCTCTTGTAAAAACAGGCTATGGTGCTAAAGTTGCAGCATTTGTCAGACCAACAGTAGTCATTGATGTCACTAAGGGTAACAAAGGATTATCTCCAAATCTTTTGAGCTGGCTTTCTGAACGAGGTTTGTCAAGTGACGACCGTTTAATGCGCCTTAAAGAAGGGTAAGATATTGTTTGGCATGTAAAGAATCGTACAACATTCCACCATTTTGGAATACAAGCTGATGTTTATAGTATAATATAAATACTCGAATGCCTTGTGTATCCAGGAGATAGAATAAGACGAGTAAAATGCTATAAGAAATTGTCCTTTCACATACAGCAAAAACTGAAAGCCACAACTTGAATCTGCTATCGATATGCAAGTATCTGGATTTCAATTCACAATCATAAACATGAAATTGTTCTTAGTTTCTTAATCCTTTCTGAGGTTGAGTATTTCAATGCTCTTTTGCAGTTATATTAAAGAAGGAAGCACCGTGAGTGTCATGGGTGTGGTTCAACGCCATGATATTGTACTCATGATTGTTCCGCCCACAGAGCCCGTCTCAACAGCCTGTCACTGGCGCTGTTGCCTTCTCCCCACATACATTCAAGGCCTTATTTTGACGTGCGATGAAAGTCAAAATGGTGATGTGATTCCTGTATAAATGCAAGAAAACCTTCCGTCTCACTTAACAAGCCCCAAGTAAACAGGCAACATGTGCCATAAAAAATAGAGTATGAACAGATTACTGTATATTGTTTCGTGATCGAAGAGCAAGATCTTGTAAAATATCCATGTTCTTGGTAGATATATAAGCATCACAGAAGTGCAAGGGGAAAAAGTTCCCCCCTCAAGTAGGCAGCATTTTGTCGTGCCAACTTATTCATTTATTTTTATTTACTTTTTGCTCTCGTTGTACAGAAGTTATCAGGGTTGCCTTTAAGTGATTACTCTGACTTGCATATACTACCCGTTGTTCTCTTTTTCCCTATCAATGCCAAAAGTTAACGTCAAGTCTTTGTCAAACGAGTGGTCCAGTGTGAGTCCGGCAAATCACCTTTTCAGATGGTTTTAGTTTGAAGTGCCCCGTATATTGAAGTTCAATAGATTTTATGTCATTATCTCGACTGCTTTGAAAATGCCATTGTTACTCGTTACTACAGAATCATTCCATACGAAACTCAGCAGAGAAAAACAACCAAATGAGAAATAGATCACGTCACACTTTATTCCATCTTCATGGCACCTCAAGAAGCAAATCCATCATAGTTCTGGATTCTTGTAAGAACTAATTACTACAAGATCACTATTAAAAAGTTGGCAACGGAACTCGAACATATAGAAAACAGAGATAAATTAGAGTCTGGATTGCATTCCTCCTGCTACTATCAATGTTTCTCCAGTTACATAAGAAGCATCATCGGAAGCCAAATAAGCCACTGCTGCAGCCATATCTTGCGTAGTCCCAAGTCTATTGAGTAGGGTTTTCTCCTCGAGGCTTTTCCTCTATGAAGAATAACCAGAATACCATGTTATTAGACAATCTCCCAGAATATCAGCCACTATTATGTTGAGGGGGAATATAAGTAGATACCATCAGAAGCACATTCCAAATAGACGGAGATAGAATAGTATTGAAGGCTTACCATGCTCTCATTCGTTGTAAGAAAAGACGCAAAGTGAGTCGGAACAAAACCAGGAGCAACACAGTTCACACGAGTATCCGGGGCCATTTCAGCCGCGAGTGCCTGGAAACAAACAATAGGGAGGAATCAGTTATAAGAAAGTTGCAGAATATATATATATACACACACACATACAAAGAATTGTACGTACCTTTGTGAGCCCAAGAAGAGCTGTTTTGGTGACACCATACATAGCCAAACCTTGAGGTGGGTGGTAGCCAGCTATAGAAGACACAAATATGACTGAAGAACCTTTCTGTAAGTGAGGAGCTGCTTCCTGTCACAGTGAAATACATTTAACTAACAGTATAGAAAAGCAAAACATAAACACATGCAAAATTTCATAGTCCATATTGAATGACATACTTGTAGAAGAAGAACTGAAGTTTTCACATTGATCTCCCATAGTTTGTCAAGTACTGATTCATTAGTTCCCAAGATGCCGTCAACAGAAGGGTTTGCAGCAGCATTGCATACAATTACGTCTATTTTCCCATATTTCTGTAAGCAAATAAGTTTCCAGAAACAAATTTTCAAAATCCAAATAATAGACGAAATCACTAATATAAATCTCAGGAAAGCATATACCACAATACAAACATGAACTGGAACAAAAGGATTTCCACAGCATTCACCATCTAGCTTATATTTCAATCTAGAATGTGATAGCAAAATAATGATATAAAAACATATCAAGACCACCCTTTTAATCATTCAGAGCCCAGCAGTCCATTTATCTACAATTTTGGACCAAAAGCATTTGTGTTTGAATTCCAAAAAGAGAGAAGTAGAGGATATTATTCCAAGTTTTGATTAAAATCACCAGCTTTGCTGTAAAGTAAATCTACTTTCTAAGGCAAGTTAAGCACTCTGGAAGGACTACAAGTAAGGAGTGAAAGAAGATGACCAACCACTAAATAAACTCAGATACACAAACAGAAAACTCTCGATCTCTTTGACATTTAGAAGATCATGGAAATCAAAGCCAACAACAGACCTAACTAAGATACCTGGAATATCAAACTCAGGAGAGCCTATGCTACAAAACCTAGGATCAAATAACAAGCAATTACAGCCGTAAAACAGAACATGAACTTAGAGATACAAATTGTAAATTCTAGTACTAAGTAACATAATTACCTCAATGGTTTTCTTTATCAGATCCTTTCTTTGCTGTGCATTTGAAACGTGGCATACCAGCCCCAGCGCCTCAATTCCTCTACTCTTAAGCTTTTGCACTGCTTCATCAACGTTTTTCTGCAAACTCACTTACAGAACTTCTCAGCACAAACAATGAAAACAACAAAAGAATAAATCGAAATTGAGTTTAAGCAAAATACAAAAGCACCCAATAAAACCGGTATCTCTAAAACCACATCAAAAGATCAAATTTTGGGAACGACCCACGGACGAAAGAATAGATCTTTATCAAATTTCAACTTAACACTCAATACCTAAAAATTTCAAGAAGATGAGAAATTCAGGGGCGAGCTATTGCGCCCACATACCTGCCGGCGAGAGGAAATAACAACGGCGCCGCCTTCCAAGCCTAGGCGCTCGGCTATGCCGAAACCAATGCCCTGAGTGGATGCCGTGACGATGGCCACCTTCCCTTCAAATCTTTTCCCAATCTTCTCCATTTTTCTAATCACTTCTTTGAATTCCGCAAGGACTGTACGTATAGGAACTGCGTCAAACCAGCGTTAAGTATTCCAGTGCTGAGATAGAGTTTACCGAGAGAGATTGCTTATCAAAGAAAAATTATATGCCATTACGCAGACAGAAGATACTAATGTGTTGACAATTTTTATAGATAATCCCGACGATGGATGAGACGTTTGGTCTTGGCTGAGGTCGTTGTAGTGGGACCCTCAACTGTGTTCATACGAATTATTGTTAATTTCTTGGATGAGCATTTTAATAATCCAAAATCAGTAATAATAACAACTTCATTATATTATTATGTGCTAAATCTTTTTGGTAAGTGCATTATGTACTCATTTTCTAATACGTTGTTAGGATAGACTACAAGTTAGAAATTATGAGCATCATATTCGGGAATTTTGGTACTAGCTGTTTAAATTAGATAAGTCGTAAAAAGTGTAAGAGCGATAAAAGTTGTAATTAAGATATAAACAATGATTATTTGAAACTTCTCTTGTAATTATATAATTTTCATGTAAAATACAAATAAGAGTAAATTTATATATATATATATATATATATTAAAATTTTAAATGTATTGAGACTAGATTGTAAGGGCCCAAAATAAGTAGCGTGTGTCTATAGCTACCTTAAGTAATCACATTAAATAAACAATTCCTTATAAAAGTCCTTTCTGCTTTTTATCATTTTTTTTTTTTGTGTGTGAAATTCATATTAGCTTTCTTTTATATCCACAATGTTCAAATAAACTCTTGTGATAAAAAGTTATCATATAACCCTCTTGTAAAATTTAAAAAGGTGCATATTACCTCCTCACCTCTAGAATCGTATTTCACGCATCCAAAATGCAACTTAGTATGGATATTTTATCCCTGAATGATCGAACTATCCTTATCTTTAAATTATACATATTTTAAAAATATAATATAAAAATATAATTTAATTATACGTATATATAAAAAAATATAAAATGGAGATAATTCTTCGACGGATGGAAAATTAGTGGTAGATGAGGTATCAAAATGTTCGTCATTGGACAAGCTTTCCGATAATTGTAAACACGTGTTGAGAGGTGATTGGATACCGGAAAAAAAAGTGATAGAAGATAGGGGGTGGTTAAGAATTTTTAAGTGAAAAACTGAGACAATTCACCAACAAATTAGAGATTTGCAAAGGGTGGGGTATCAAGATGCTTGCCATTAGACGAGCTTTCAAATGGTGGTAAGTTTGCTCCGAAAGGTGGTCGGATGGTGGAGATATAAGAGGAGAAGAAAATTAGAATTGGGATATGTTATATAAATATATATATAATTATTTATATATTAAAATAATATATTTTAATTTTTGATAAGTATGATCAAATTTGAGCCACAAATTTTAAACCATATTAAATATAGGCCATTGACTTAAAACGAGTATTTTTGTTATTAGAACACCAAACTCATGTTCAAATACATTAGGAAGCGCACCTTTTAAAATTTTACACAAGGTATATAACTTTTTTATCATAAAAACTTATTTGATATTTTGGATGTCAGATAGAGGTAATATGAATCTTATCCTTTTAATTATGAATTTTACCCTTTTTTATCATTTATTACAACAGCGGGTTGGAAGAACCCCAAGTTGAAAAACATTTTTTTTAAAGACAATATCAGTTCAATTAATCGGTTGTTAGTTCAAATAAAAAACTAATCTTGGAATGATAAGTCTTTACTTGCATTTCTTATATATATATATATATATATATATATTATCGAATTTAAAAAATTATGTTGGAATTTGATTTATTTATTATTAATCAAGCTTCTGTCAACGGGTACCCCTACTTTTAAGTAGCTTAATCACATTCCTAATCACGCGTTAAATGTTCCTAAAACTATTTAATTCTTTGTTACCAAATTAAAAGGCAATTCCTATTAATTCCATCAGTTTACTTCTCTGTTTTGGCATCACATTTGCGGATTGGAATATACAACCAACAGTACACACCTGGCCGTTGCCGATGATCCTAACCTGCATCTGGCAGAGCTCCCTGCCTGGCCTCGCACTTCCGCATTTACTGCCTCAGATCACCTTCACAAACTGGAAAATCAATTAAAAACAAATTCAATCCCCTTCTCTTTATTTCATTATATATACCGAACTCGTTTCTCCCCACACACAAACACCAGAATCTCGAAGAAGATGAAGTGCTGTACTTTCCGGCGGCTGGCAGTGGCGGTTGTTCTGGCCTTGGTTGTTGGCCGGGCCACGGCAGGGACGGAGGTTAAGTGCGACGACGCTGTGGCGCAGTTGCAGCCATGCGGCGCCTTTTTGAAGAGTACGGCTGCTAGACCTAACGCCGCCTGTTGCGGCGCCGTGCGATCGCTGGACAAGCTGGCGAAGTCGTCGCCGAGATCCCGTAAGATTTTGTGCGAGTGTTTCAAGGAAACCGCCAGTTCTTTCCCTGTCAACTTGGTCAGAGCCGCGAAACTCCCTAAGCTCTGCAATGTGACCAGTAGCATAAGACTTGACCCTAATCTTCACTGCAACAAGTTATCAATCTGATGGGTTTTTCTCATCACACTTTCTCAATCTCTGCTTTTCGTTATTCCGATTTTGGTTCGGAACAGTTTCCGACCACCACTCAGTGAAATATCATATAAGTTTTTATTTTAAAAGTTTAAAGATATTTAATTTTACCTAAAAATAAGTTTTTCTAAATATTTGAATAAATAAAACATTTATAACAATAATAAAAAAATAATCAAATTACTAGAATTTAAACTTTTATTAATAAATATTTTTTTGCGATAATAACAAAATTAATTATACAAAGGACAAAAGTAAAACACTAATAAAACTATTAGTGCATTTTATATTGAATATTAAAATTAAAAAAAAAACTTATAAAATACTTTGAAAGAAATTGAACGAGCATAACTTTTTATTTTAAAAAAGAATTTATAAAATCTTATAAGTTTTGTAGAAAAAAATTATCAATTAATTTTCAAGATCTTGTAATTTTCGAAGTATTTAAAAAAGTTTGAAACAATGAAATATAGGCCTTTAGTATCAGAATTGGTTATGGATTTGATCCAATTTAAAGCCCAAATTGGCCCACATCCAGAAAAGATACCCGCCCTGGTGGCCGCTTCTTAGAATTAATATTTTCCCTGATAAGGACAAAAAACTAGCATATTTACAATTAAGCCCAAATAATTAGAATCTAGAGTGAGCCAAGTCCCTAACCCAGCCACTTCTTCGCGCGAACTGCGAGGACAACTGGAACTGGATACGCCAGGTCAGAAAGGTTTTTTGTTGCTTTGGGCAAACTGTGACCAATGGGAGAATCAAAGTGAAGCCCTCTAAATAAATAATTATAAAAAAATACAAGTAATTTTCACGTAAATGAATAAATTATTTTTATAAAAAAAAAATAGCGAGGTATTGTTTTATATTTTTTAAAATACAACCAATTTTATCTTTTCATATTTTTTATCGAAAATAAATTATTTTATTTTAAAAAATATAGGAACATAAATTATTTTTTTGGTGAATTGCAAAAGTAGAAAAAAAATAGATTACAGTGGAAATAATGAAATGAAAATGATAATTAAGTAGAAGGATTGGTGTTTGAATAAGGAGGGCTAGGCGTGAGACACGAGTTGGCGAGGTAGTGCCACTCTGGGACGTGGGTCGTCCCATTTGTGAACCACACAATTACAAGATTGAGCAGATTATTATTATTAGAGGAAATAAAAAGACAAATGAACAGCAGAGTTGAATGTCTTAGTCTTTACTTAATGCTTTTTTTTTTCTGAATTGAATTGAATGGTGTTAGATGCCTTCAACTAATTCTCATTTAATGACTGTCCTCACTCTTTTGGATTTTTCCATCACATATAATGTAACCACCACCACCACCACCACCACCACTCTATAATAATAATTTTTTTTTTAAGAAAAGAAAGAGATAAATTTTATCATCAATTAAATTAAATTTGAACAGAATAGGTTTGAAATAAATTCATTAAGATTTGAAATTGGACCAATCGAGATGGGATCTCCGTATTGATCTATTCCGAACTTCTCTCAATTGGTCTATTTTGAACTTACAATTGGACCTGTTAGATTTAAAATTCTTTTTTCAAATCCAAATTCATCAGAACAATACACGGAAGGAAACAGAGTGAAGTTGTAGAATGTTATGAATTTGAATTGAGGGTATTTTTATTAAAGTAAATAAGAAGAGGATTTATGAGGTAAAAATTAGAGATAGAATGAGGGGGTATGCAATATAAGGAGTGATAGTAGATATGTGAGGGAGGGAGCAGTAAAAACGGTTATAGTTTTGTCGTTTTACAGTTTTCGCTGTATAGGAATCTGAAAAGGGAAACGCCCGCGTAACGTGGTCAGTTTATGCCCATACAAATCTCCCCTCTTCTCCTCTCTTCTCCCCCACACCGTCTCCTCCTTTCCTTTCTTCACTCGTACGGAAAAATACATACATACCTCTACCCACCACCACCACCATCACAACAATTACCTACATGCATTTGGAAACCGACGAAAATCTCTCTCTCCTTGCTGATCCACAGCAAATGGGAGGCCAGACCACTTCAATCGCCGGCGCTTTAGTCCCTACCGTCAAGTCCGAGCCGGCAGATTCCTCTGCCGAACCGCCATCAGCTATGCCGCCGCCGCCATCCCAGAAGCTGCAGGATCTCGAGGAGGTCGATAAAGATATTCTGTGTCCGATATGCATGCAAATCATAAAGGATGCGTTTTTGACGGTCTGTGGACATAGTTTTTGCTACATGTGTATCGTGACTCATCTTCAGAACAAGAGTAATTGTCCTTGTTGCTCTCATTTCCTCACCACCAATCATATATACCCCAATTTCCTCCTTAACAAGGTCTGCTTTCGGTAATTTTACTGAGATGTGTTTTCAACTTATGATCCTTTCGTTTCAAGTTGCATTGTTTCGGTAATTCCAGTGTCCGCATTTGTGTAATGTATGCTAGTTATGAAATTCAGATGCTTTTTCAGTCATTATAAACGTTTCGCAGTGTTGACCAGCTGGGTTTGATCTTCTGAAAGGTAAGGCATGTGTTGTTAGATGACATCAATTTGTTTAAATTTTAGGAGCCGGTACGCAGCAGTTCAGAGGCATCCTTGCCCAATCTCAGAGTATTTAGTACCCAAGTAGGAAATATGAATTTTGTGTCCCGCAGTTTGATTAACATGAAATGAGAGAGTGGTGGACCGAATATAATGGGCCTACTAATGCATTTGCTGCCAATATATTGTAAAGCATTTTTCTAATGATATTTTAAATTCATCATATTCTTGTGCCTTGACTTTGCTTACTACAGAGAAGTTTGAGCAATAATGAAGTAGTTATATATCGGTATCAAATATATAACAAGAAGCGCTTCTCATCTACTTATCAAAATAAGTTTCAAAGAAGAAAATCAAGCTATGAAGTCAGTGAGTCTACGTCAAGTGGCATATCTCATGTCATCAGTTGCTGGAATTTCTGACTGTTCAGAAGTTGATCTGTGATGTTGTACATATTCTTTATTCAAATGCCAGAGCCAATGATATCTGGCATTTTAGTGCTTCTCTTGCCCTCAAACGTTGCTTGCATTATATTAGTTCATTTGGTCTTGCATTGAGCTTATGCCGTGTTATGGCCCAACTTGGACTGAGTTTGTGGTATGTTATGCTTCAATATTGTAGTTACTGACGAAGACATCGGCTCGTCAAATAGCAAAAAGTGGCACTCCTTTGGAACAGCTTCGCCAGGCATTAGAACAGGTCAGTTAATTGACAACAGCTTCCTTGGAACTGTTCTATGTCCCTCTTTCTTCATTACATAACAGCAATGTTAATTCTTCTGACTAGGAGGAGCATAGCCATTTTGTTTGAGAAGTCTACTCATAACACAATCCTTTTGTAGAGTACATTACTTAGATGCTACACAATTACATATATACTCTTTTGTTAGATTGCTACTGGACATTCTTTACTGGAACAGACTTTACTTAGGTATTCATATGTGGCTAGCTATTCACTCTTGTTTAAAATTGAGCACTCCTCATTCATTGATAGTGTTTGCCAAACCCCCAAGCAGGAAAAAATTATTTTTGGTTTCAAGATACAGTTGAAAGTTCATATGGATTAATTTTCATTCTTCCTTATCAATTTGAAGATAGTGAACAAATTTTGGCACGACGAGGAGCACTATTAGGTGTAAGTTTTGCATCTGTCAGCATACGGGTTTAGTTGAAACCCATTTTCTTCCAGGTCTTGCTCATGATATTCTGCAAATGCATATTTAAATCTTCTTTTCCCCTGACTTCTGTAATTGTCCAGTGACTCTAATTTGACACTTAAGACAGGGATGCGAAGCGTCAATTAAGGAGCTTGAGAGCCTCTTGTATCTTATTGCTGAGAAGAAAAGCAAAATGGAGCGAGAAGAAGCTGAGACAAATCTACAGATTCTGCTTGATTTTCTGCATTGTTTGAAAAAGAAAAAACTTGATGAGCTGAGTGAGGTGCTTGAGACTTGTTTTTCCCCTTTATGGCTTTGTCATATCATATTTACTGTAGAAGAAATTTATGCTACTGCTAATGAATTTAAACCTTTTTTTCGTCCTTGTCTGCAAGTAATTATGTAGTGAATTATTCCATTGGAGGTAATAATAGTTTGTCTAAATTACATTTGGGCAATATGAGTCATTGCCATTGGAGCATAGGTTCATGTTAGGATACTTGACATCTATAGACACTATCAAGGTTTCATTTCTTACTTGAAAATAGAAGTTAGCTTCAAGAGTTGGGCAATGTTGTTAACCACGCAAATCAATTCTCTGTCATCGTATTACCACATGCAATATTTATGTCTACGATGTTGAATATGATATACTCTCTGATGTTCATCCTCTGTGGAATCTATCAAGGATTCTTTTGCAGCATGATTGTTGATGGATATCCTCAACTAAAAAAATGATATATCGTTTGTTTTGTTTTTGTATTTTTCTGGGGAAAAAGATTACATTTTATTTGTCTTGCAGATTCAATCTGACCTCCAATACATTAAAGAAGATATTCATGCTGTGGAGAGACGTCGAATAGAGTTGTGCCGGAGAAGGGATAGATACTCCGCAAAACTGAGAATGCTTATCGACGATCCCCCTTCCAAATCGGCATTACCTTTGCTTATGGATAAACATTGTGGTCTCAGTGTTTCTAGAACTGCTATGGCACCAGGCCAAGGCCGCATGAGTTCTGGCGGGTCCCAAAATAGAAAAGTTGATGGAAAATCTTCTGCAAGTCCTTTAATCCTAAGGAAGGATTCTTATGGTGGGTCAGACACCCAAAGTCTTACTCATTCTGGACTGGCATTGGCAAGAAAGAGGCGGGTGCATGCACAGGTCAGTTTTTGTTTACCAGTAATCTCACATTGTTGAGGTGTAATTGGGCTTCTTGTGCTCCTAAGTTCGCACAAAAGAGCTGAACTTACACATGATGTGGAGGAAAGTAGTTGTATCAATAAACAATTGTACCTGCGAATGGTCATTGCCGATAGGCCAATCTTAAGAATACTTGATAATTCCCTGCACTAGTTTAGGTCAATTGAGTTGGGGGGTCAGCATCCTTGTCTATTTTGGCATGCCATTGGCAAGCTCCTGCTGCATTACTCTGAATTACCTCCTCGAGTAGTGGCTGCAGTGCTTAGGGTAAAGTTGATCATGGAAAATGCCATTGGTTTTTCCGTGTTTAAGTGATCTTTATCTCTTTCTCTGAGGTGGTCATAGTAATTTCTGTTACAACAGTTCAATGATCTACAAGACTGTTACTTGCAAAAGCGGCGATATTGGGCGAGACTATCTTCAGAAAAGCAAGAACGGGATAGACATGGTTCCAATTTAGAAGGTTACAGTGAAGGACTTGAAGATTTTCAGTCTGTCCTGTCAACCTTCACAAGATACAGGTGTAGATATATGGAGACATCTTAGTTTCTCTACTCAAATGCATGCTCACTTACTGATCGAGTTTGTTTGGTTAATCAGTCGGTTGCGGGTTGTTGCTGAGCTTAGACATGGAGATTTGTTTCACTCAGCTAATATTGTATCAAGGTTAGTGGAGCCTGCTGCCAAATTGGATGGAATTTAATTCTGTTGCTGGTGCATCATTTCAGCTGGAAACAAGAGCTAGGGTAAAAAAGAGCAAAAAGAAAAACATCAAATTTGGACAATCTTTCTGCATATTCTGTGTATAAAGCCTTCAGTTTTTTTCGTTTTTTTTGTTAAACCAGACAGCCAGTGGAAAAAATCAATAACTTGTTTTGACTATTATAATATGTGGTTGCTGGTATTTTCTGTATGTTTCATGCATGACATTACTAAGTACTAGTAAGAATTCGTTTATATACAATTGCAGACAGGATTTGTGATTCTGTTTTCCTTCACCAATCAGTAACAGACTCAAAGAAGTGGGTTACATTTCACAAGATAGGGACCTCTATTCAGTTTATGGTGTTCTACTTTCAATCCATCTAATAGAATGGTGTATGTGATGCTGGCAGTGCTGATTTTCAATCTCGAAAAGTTTGAATTAAGTAACCTGTAATTTCATAGGATTTTTCAATTATTGCCGTCTCCGACAATGGTCTCATTTTTGGGCTGTACGAACTGCTATAGTGTCCCTCTGTTTCCCTGCTTTTGGACTGTTGTCTGAGTGTTGTGTGCAACTTTACCTGTATTTTTTTTCAAAAGTTTCCTTTCTTTATTGCAGTATAGAATTTGACCGAGATGATGAATTGTTTGCTACTGCTGGAGTATCAAGACGTATCAAGATTTTTGAGTTTTCATCGGTAAGAATGTTGGCAAGTGTTTCAAAATTGTATTGCATGTCACAACTTGCATTTCTGCAGATGACTGGACATATTTGACATTTGTGCTTCGGTAATGGGTTTTATAATTGACTTTCTCAGTTGGAATTTTATCTTTCCATGGGGATGCTACCATATTCATGATTTGCATACTAATTTACATTTTTGTAATGCTTCCAATAAAATTTGGGGCTTCAAATGCTTTGCTATAATTATGACCCATCTGGTATCACTTTTCAAATTGGTCAAATGCTTTCCAGGTAGTTAATGAACCATCTGATGTGCAATGTCCAGTTGCGGAAATGTCCACACGATCAAAACTCAGCTGTTTAAGCTGGAACAAGTACGCAAAAAATCACATAGCCAGCAGCGACTATGAAGGCATTGTAACTGTTTGGGATGTGACTACTCGGCAGGTAGAATTTATGCTGAATATCTTTCTTTCTCCCCCCCCCCCCCCCCCTAATTTTACTCTTGCAGAATTAGATTAAGCTGATTTGTACTCACCCTCGAACTGTGCTGTATGAAATTTGTTAGAGTGTGATGGAATACGAGGAGCATGAAAAACGTGCCTGGAGTGTTGATTTTTCCCGTACAGAACCTTCAATGCTTGTATCAGGGAGTGACGATTGCAAGGTAGTTGAAAGATGAACTCCACTTCTCTTGTGTGTAAAAGCTAAAATGTTTTCTTCTAGTACCGCTTAAGAAAGTGAAGCTCTGTCTACCTTGAGGCGGCAGTGTGCTTTAGAAGCACATGCAGCCCAGATATATCCCTCCTACTTGTTTATCCGCTAGTTCTGTACCTTGCACTTCTGACAATTGTTAACTCTCCGGTCATTAGTTATCAAGTTTTGCCTTCGCCTATTTTGTTGAAAATCACATCAAAGCCCAATTATAAAGTGGAGCCTTTAAACTGTGAGAGAAATGATAGAATAAGAGAGAATCACCAGTACACCACTTTTGAATACTGAACCTTTCTTGTTTCCTCTATTAAGGTGTCCTCTTTTGCAATTTAGAGGTTAGAAGTGAAATGGATGTAGGAGGGTAGAGCAACATATTTTTAGAGTAGCAATCTAAGGGTGCAGTATTCATAAGTTGAGAGCTTGAGGAGTGCAGACTGCACTATTTGTAATGACTTAATATGGGCTGTTAGAATGTTTATTTAAGGACATATTAGAGAGCATAACCCAATAAGTTTCTCCAAATATTGCCATTCCAAACTCCAAATTTTATTATGTTTATCAATGAAGGTTTTTCATTGAAAAACATTTCTAGGACTTATTTGATGTTTATTTGAAGTCTAAGTGGGCTGAAACTTCTAAGTGGGAAGGGGCCATCCCTTTCAACCTAAGTCGTGCTTCTGTTCTGTGTGATGAGGGCACAGCTGTCCCTCAATGTACAAACTTCTTTTCCTTCTTCTAATGTATGATTTAACTTATAATAAAAAAATAAAAATTGAAATGTTCCGCAGGTCAAAGTATGGTGTACGAAACAGGAGGCAAGTGTGCTCAACATTGATATGAAAGCCAATATATGTTCTGTCAAATATAACCCTGGATCCAGCATTCATATAGCGGTAATCCTATTGTGTATATTACTCCAGAATTTCATGTTCTTTCGACAGATATGAACTACATGTATGAGGTTATATACTTGTGTCTGTTGCAGGTTGGTTCTGCAGATCATCATATTCATTACTATGACTTAAGAAAAATCAGCCAGCCATTACATATTTTCAGTGGGCATAGGAAGGCTGTATCATATGTGAAATTTTTGTCCAACAATGAGCTTGCTTCTGCATCTACTGACAGTACATTGCGCCTATGGGATGTTAATGAAAATGTTCCGGTATGTTTTGGTTCTCTTGAGGCTTCAAATTTTGTGCTATTCATATCACGGGTAGCATAATTATTTCCTTTTTCTAGCATGTACACATACTAAGCATGGTACGTTGAATGCTATTTTTTTCTAAGAATGTTAATTTACAGTGATTCTTCTTATATTTGCTCCAGCTACGCGTATTCAGGGGCCATGCAAATGAGAAGAACTTTGTGGGCCTAACGGTTAATAGTGAATACATAGCCTGCGGCAGTGAAACAAATGAGGTGTTTGTGTATCACAAGGTATCGACAGTACTTTTTCCTAGAGGTCCTCGCATCCGACTAGTTCATTCGTGGAATTTTATAGTTGAGAATATTTTGGTATTTTTGTAGGCAATTTCTAGACCCGCAGCGTGGCATAGATTCGTGAGTACTGACACAGATGAAGCAGATGAAGACGCAGGGTCATACTTCATTAGTGCTGTGTGTTGGAAAAGTGATAGCCCAACTATGCTAACAGCTAACAGTCAAGGGACAATAAAGGTTCTTGTACTTGCGCCTTGATTGATGAAATCGAATATATGCAAATATAGGAGTAAATAAAGGAATTGAAAAATTAAATTAAATTATTTATCTTTACCCTGGAAATCCAACTCATGGACTAGCTGTTTGTTGGATTCCACCAAAAATATAGCTGCAATTGGATTTCAGCATCTGAAATTGGCATCGTTGCCAACTTCCATGTCGATCCCATTGTGCTATGGTGATCATCATTCTTGTCAAGAGCGGACCAAGAGCAGGTATGGCTTAAGTTGTAGATACACGTATAGCGTGTTTTGACAGGTTATTGCTACATGTGGATGTTCATTACCTGAAACAGAGATCCTAATGCCTTTGTTATAGTTGCAAAAGTCGAAATCTACCCTAATGGGGTGGGGGGTGGGGAAAATAATCTACCCTAACGGGAAAAAAATTTATACTGGTGAAAACTGTGGAACAGCAACAATAATGATTTGAAAGGGGATTATAGGCTTTTGGGCAGGCAGTGGAAGGCTAGCTGTTGATAGCAGTTAAATGCACTGAATTATTAAATATTAATTAAGCACGTATATTTAAGAAAGTAAAATAGCACTCGTGCATGCTTTGATGGTCCGCAGGACTCGTTTCCCGGATCTGTTGCGTTATTTCTGGCGAGAGCGTAAATTGATATTTGAAGATTATATTCAATATTGAGAAAAGACACAGGATGTTTTGTATGGGGGTTAATTACACTGTCATCTCATGAATTTTGTGTGATTATAAGTAAAATTTTGAGGCTTGACATATTATATTTAGTATTCTTGATATTTATTTTTTTTAAAAATATATTTCTTGGTTGGTAAACATATGGAATTTTGCTGACATTAGAAAATAAATTTGAATGAAATCTGTATATATCAACGGGTGATTTATTAATGTCAAATAACTCTTGTTAAATCAAATTATCCTTGTACGGGTGAAAATGATAGTTTGGTCAATCTATAAATAAGTTAACTTGAAAAAAACATTAAATTTTCACTGAATGTGGATTATCAGTAAATTTATTAAACTCGATGGATGAACGAATTTGTTTATTAGGCGAAAACATGGTGATGCTATAACTTTTTAAATTATAAAAAATTTAGACATAATTAGAGCAAGACATAATTATCCCTTTTATGTAAAGAATATTTGTCAAACTCAATTATTTAATTCTTCAACATTAATGGGGTGGGCTGGGTTCAGTGTTGACCCTCTCTATATTGTTATCAACTAAGGCCCAATTTCAAGTGACAGCGTGGCCCATATCATATATACGACGATTCAAAGTAGTTGGGAGCCATAGTTATCGTTGGGTTGACGTGGCCAGTAAAAAGCTTGGGCCCACAGGGGATATTCAACATGAAAATAATCCGAATTCAACCCTCTAGGGTTTCAAACCCCCAAACTCATTTCCCCAAAACCCCATCTCTTACTTTTTCACTACGCTCTCTCTCTCTCTCTCTCTCTGAATGAAGCTCTGCCATCGAACCAAATTTTCGTCGGGGATCTCTCAGTTTCATTCTATCCGCTGGTTCAGGATTCGTCTCCAGTTTCTTCGTTAAAGGTGAGCCGGCTTGATCCTGTAGGTATGTCATTCTCTATTTTGTTTTTCTTTACTTTGTTACTTTTTTTATCTAATCCTGTTATTCCCTGGTTTTAGGGGATATTTGAATCTGTAATCGATACCGCATCTGGAAATAGAATTGAACTCTTCTTTTTATATAAAGTTTGAATCTTGGGAGGTAAAAGAGCATGGGGAAGTCTGGGGGAAGGAAAAAGAAGACTGGTGCTAACCAAAACCAGAGCCAAAACCAAGTGAGCAGTGGAGATAACCACTCGCCACCTGTTGTCAATGGTGGTGTTAATCTGGACTCATCAGTATTTTTGAAGAGAGCCCATGAGCTCAAGGAAGAAGGTAACAGAAGGTTTCAGGCCAAGGATTATGTGGGTGCTCTTCAACAGTATGAGAATGCGCTTAAACTCACTCCAAAAATGCATCCTGACCGGGCGGTCTTTCACAGCAATAGAGCTGCTTGTTTGATGCAGATGAAACCTATTGACTATGAAACTGTGATATCTGAGTGTAATTTGGCACTTCAGGTACAGCCACAATTTGTCCGAGCCCTTCTCAGGAGGGCTCGCGCATTCGAGGCAGTAGGTAAGTATGAGCTAGCTATGCAAGATGTGCAATCATTGTTGATTAGTGATCCTAATCATGGTGATGCCTTGGAGATTGCTGGACGATTGAGGATGGCACTTGGCCCTCGTCAAGAGGCCCAGCAGGACCTCCAGAGCCGCCCATCACCAGCAGCTCTTGGGGCCTCTGCAGTGCGTGGGGCACCAATAGCTGGCCTTGGACCATGTTTGCCAGCCCGACCTGTACCTAAGAAGCAAACATCTTCAGTAATTGGACCTACTGTCCCATCTAACAAGTCAGAAAAGTTGTATCCAATTCCGCCTATTGAAAATGGTCCTGAGAGCAAAAACCAGTTGCCAAAAGTTGTTTTAAAGCCTTCCAATGGTTCTTCAAGACCCAATGCACATTCTAGCAAGGATAACCATAAGGAACAGTCAACTTCTCCATCAGTGTTGCTTCCACATCATGGGAAATCTGCACAGGCTACAATTCGTTACAGACCATTGAAGCTTGTCTATGATCACGACATAAGGCTTGCCGAGATGCCTGTCAATTGCACTTTAAAAGTTTTGAGGGATGTGATTAGCAAACGTTTTCCTATGTCAAAAGCAGTGCTGATTAAATACAAAGACAGTGATGGTGACTTGGTTACTATAACATGTACCGCCGAACTTAGACTGGCCGAGTCCTCTGTTGACAACCTTATTCCAAAAGATCCTGATACAGATAAAGGGGACTTCATTAGTATTTTGAGGTTGCATATTGTTGAAGTGAGTCCTGAGCAAGAGCCACCTTTACTTGAAGAGGAGGAGGAAAAGCCTCTTGAGAGTGATACAGCTAAAGGGGATGAGAATGTCTCACAGTCTTCAGTGGCTGATTCTGCAGTGGAAGCTGTGGATTCTGAGATTGACAACACTGAGAAAACTGTTCCCAATGAGAAAACTGGAGCACCGGAAGACCCAGAATGTAAGGAGGTGGAGATGGATGATTGGTTATTTGAGTTTGCACAGCTTTTCAGGACCCATGTTGGGATCGACCCTGATGCGCATATCGATCTTCATGAGCTCGGGATGGAATTGTGTTCTGAAGCCCTTGAGGAGACAGTGACAAGTGAAGAGGCTCAAAATCTTTTTGACAAGGCAGCCCTGAAGTTTCAAGAGGTGGCTGCATTGGCATTCTTCAACTGGGGAAATGTTCATATGTGTGCAGCAAGGAAAAAAATTCCGATAGATGAATCAGCTGGCAAAGAAATGATGGATGCACAGCTTCAGAATGCTTATGATTGGGTGAGGGAGAAGTATTCTCTTGCTAGAGAAAAGTATGAGGAGGCTCTATTGATTAAGCCAGACTTTTATGAAGGATTATTGGCTCTGGGGCAGCAACAATTTGAAATGGCAAAGCTTCATTGGTCATTTGTATTAGCAAAGAAAGAGGATTTGTCGAAATGGGATCCAACTGAGACCATTGGTCTTTTTGATAGTGCAGAAGAAAAAATGAAATCAGCAACTGAGATGTGGGAGAAGATGGAGGAGCAGAGAGTTAATGAATTGAAAGATCCTAGTGTAAGCAAGAAGGATGAACTATTGAAAAGAAGGAAAAAACAGGGCGGTGGTGCACAAGGTGATTCCTCAGGTACAACGAGTGGGGAAATCTCACCTGAGGAAGCAGCAGAGCAAGCTGCTGTCATGAGATCTCAAATTCATCTGTTTTGGGGCAACATGCTTTTTGAGAGATCTCAAATTGAATGTAAATTGGGCTTGCCTGATTGGAAAAAGAATCTGGATGTTGCAGTGGAGCGCTTTAAACTTGCTGGAGCTTCTGAAGCTGACATTTCAACAGTTCTTAAAAATCACTGTTCTAATGAGGAAGCAGCAGCTGGGCATGAGAAAAAGGTTGAGGATCCTATTAGTAATGTGGTTGACAAAGGAGATAACTGAAAAGGTATTTCACATTTTGTCATGTGGTGCTTGGAGGTGTCACCACGGGTGATGGTTCACTTTTCATACTTCTGGGTTCGAGTGAAAGGGTGTTTGATGCTCAACTTGGATTGAAAAAATTGTTTTTGCTGTATTCCCTTGACAAAGAGATGTCTATTCATGTGGCAATTTGGAGTTTATGCTTCGAAGGTTTTCTGTCATGTCCTTGAAACTTTTGGACTTTCAACTTTGAGGCTGACCGTGATGTTTGCAATGGTTCCCATAAAAAGTTTATATGGGCTTAACAATTCATATCGTAATATGTATCATCAGTTCTTGGAAGCCAACAATCTTACATTTTGATCTTAAGTGAGTAATAATATATCTTGTACCATGTTCTTTCGCGGCTTAACTATTCTTTCTTTTAATGCTTATATGCTTTTATCCCGTGTTTGGATAGAAAAGTTAAGCTGTATTAACTTACCTAGTTTCGAAGTGGATGTCTGAAAAACTAGTAAAAAGTGAAAACAGAGTATCAGTACCACAAGGATTATGCTAGGTTGAGTGCAAGACATTATTTTCTACCATGTGGTTTTCTTATGGCTAAAACTTCCGATTCTTGTTTCAGTACCACAACAATTAAAATTATTTGTTTAGTTCTTTAAATATACTTGCTATTAATTTTAATCTTTTAAATTTGTTCATTTTAGTTTTAGTTCGATAACTTTCAAAATTACTTAATTTTAATCTTTGATCCAATTTTCATTACCCTACACAACTTTTCAAGAGCAATTTTGATTCGTATATATTCATTCATTTTGAATCTTGTAACTAATGAGCGTCTAAAATGGTATAAGAATATAGGTTTATCGAAAAATTATTTATATTACACTAAGAGTATTAGGATGAACCAAATCTAAGCAAAATTGATAGATAAAGGACTAAATCTAATATTGACAAATATAAAGGATTATAATGAATTCAAGCTAAAGTTATAGGACGAAAATTTTGATGTCTTATTTCTTGTAGAATTGGAAAGTACAACACACTAATCTTACACAAGCCAAACAAGTCCTCTATAACACTCAAATACAAGCTACGAGAACGGCTTATTATCTTTTAGGCAACATCAGTTCCTAAACTCAGAGTTCGGATTCTTTATTTCAAATCACTGAGCATACTGTTTTAACCTACTCAAGCAGTTGCAACTTGTCCCAGATCAGCAGTGTTCTCCATGTTCTTAAAGGCTTCAAACCTTGGCTCCTTGGCCTGGAACTTGACCCCAAGATAGTGCTTCATGTAGTCCTCAAACAGGAATTTTGGGTACAGATCTCTTGTCTGCTCCTTCTCAACCAGAGCTGGAGCAGGATAGATCACTGCATCACTTGCCGGATTATAGAACGATGCAAGCGACATTCTTGTCCCATCTGTTTGTGCAATCACACGGTGCATCACACTCTTGTACTTCCCATTCGTGATCACCTTTCAGGACAAACAAAAAACAAGAGTCACTTACAACAATCTCTTCTCACCGTCTGTAGATTATATTCCTTCTAAACTTACATGTACATGCCATCTTATAATGGATGATTATGGTCTTGGTATAATTGTGCGTTATATTGCAAGATTTATGCATTGCAAGAACCATTGAGTGATGAAACTCAGATGAGAACTTTGATAATTCTAAGAGAATTACCTCAAGTTGGTCACCGAGGTTGACGACGATGGAGTGGCGCATGGGCGGAACATCGACCCACTGTCCGTCTTTGAGGAGCTGGAGGCCGCTGACCTTGTCATCCTGGAACAGAAGGACTATGCCCCCGGCATCAGTGTGAGCCCGAAGGCCCTTGATGAGATCGGGCTTTGGGCACGGGGGATAGTTGCTCACTTTAGTGCCAAAATTCGGACCTTTGGAGCCATAGAATACCTTCTTCAGATAACCTTTTTCAAGGCCAAGATTCTCACACAACAAGTCAAGAAGCTGCTCAGCCAGTTTCTCCAACTGGGCAGCAAATTCCTTCATGACCCTCCTGTCACGTATCATCAAACAAATTCAAGTGACTGAAAACAGACTATATACCAACTTAAATTCAATCTCAGTGGTGGAAGAGTAAAAGACCTGTATTCTGCTTCAAGATCGGGCACTTGAGACATGTTTGAGACAGGGAGATGGCGCAAGAAGAAGGTGCTTTCCCAGTCGAGATCATTGATTTCAGATTGAACAGCTTCAAGGCCCTTTTTAGCCACCATCTCCTTAAATCTCTGCTCCATGCATTTCCTGTAGTGCTCCTTGGTCAGCTTCTCCACCGTGTCCATGAACTCAGGAGCGATTCCATGGTTCACCACCTTCAAAACAGAACAAACCAGTAAATCAACACTAAAAGTCCATCGAGTCAACAGAGTTCACATGATTAACCCTATCGTCAATTAAAACGGGAAAAACTCGCAACAATACCTCAAAGAAACCCCAGTTTTCACATGCGTCTTTGATCATCTCCATTGTTGCTGCCCTTCCTTCCCCATTGAGCTTCTCCATGTTAATCACTGGAAAAGTTGCCATTATTTAATTTCTCTGAGTGTGAGAGTGATGAGAGAGAGAGAGAGAGTGGTTGTGTTGTTTACTTTTGAAAGATTATGAATCGCAGTGCAGAGAGAGGATTCCTGGAGGGCAATTTATAGAGTACAAATTGCCTCTGTTTCGGTCAAGTGTCTGCATACATGCATGCTAACACTTTCCCACTTATTTCCAACCCCCCCACAAACACACACACACAAAAAAAAAAAAAAGAAAAATTATATATTTATTTTAAAAATGACGTCTAACACTTTATAAGTTTTAAAATAAGTAGAGACAAAAACCCTCTTACTCAATAAATTTTTCTTTTAAAGAAAGAAAGAAAGAAAAACCTTTTCATTGATTTGTCATTATTTCTAATTAAAAGAAAATTTGTCAAGTGACTTTGAAAGTGGACGGAGAAGTGTGCTTGAAATTTCCTCCTTACTTTGTGGGGGCTGCCACGTCATTTCTTTCTACATATAATAAATATTTTATTTTATTTATAATAAAATATGTAACTCAACAAAAATATTTAAAATTATCTAATTAGGATTTTAATTGTCATATTTAAAAATTAGTGCGCTGGTATCATTAACCACCCGTTTGTGAGTGTATGAGACCTTTCTATTATATTAGTGTAGATAAAAGACTAATCACACTTAAACTCCTTAAAAATGTAAAACTACACTTGTACTCTCTTCGAAAAATTTTCGGTTCTCACCTGACCTCCTTTCGTTGATATTTATATAAAAAATACCGAAATCAGCAAAAAAAAAAATTAAATAAATTTTTAAGTTTGTCCCTCATTTAACATTTTTATGTATAATTTTTTACTTATAACGGGACGAATGTTATATAAATATATAAAGTAAGGTTAACATTATTATATTTTTTTTCTTATATGTACAAAACTATTACATAGAAATATTAAATAAGAGTTAAAATATGGAATTTATGTAATTATTTCGTCATTATCAATATTTTTTGTTCAAATCCTAATGAAAAGTGATCAGATGTAAATGTAAATTTTTTGAAGAAGGTATAAGAGTAATTTTAATTTTTTTAAAATATAATTTCATTTTTTTCGAACTGAATCTAAGTATAATTAACCTTAATATAAAATATGTTGAAACCAAGTTAAGAAAAGATGTTATTTTTGAAAAATATTATATAAAAATGTGTCGCTAGATCTTACAATATGACAAGATCCTATTTTATGTTGTTTTCTGGAAGGGTAAGTCAAAATTGGAAATTGTTGTCCTAATTTGACCATCCAAAGGGTACTTATAAAAGGACAGCCCAAGAAAATGTAACTTTTTTCCAAAGAAAATTCCAAAATCGATAAATTACAACTATTGTTTACGAGATTTAACATAATTATAAATATTCTTTTGCTATTTAAAAAAAATATCAATATCCTTAATATTTGATAAAATTATGTAATCTTTCTAGACGGACATTCGAATATATGCACTTTGCCCTTGTCTTTTTCTTTTTAAGAATTTGAAAATTCATAAAAAAAAAAAAAAGTAAACAATGTGAAATTTCCTTCTTGTCTGCCCTACTAGTCCATATATAAGCAAAATAATTTCGTAGTCCATAAAGATATTTTGATTAATTCACATAAAAAATTTATAAAAATCTAATGGCTAATTGAATGAACCAGTTTCTGGACATATGTTAAAATCAGAGGAGTATTAGTAATTTTCGGACAACAAAGTAATATTTATATTATACCAAACCTCAAAAAAGCTAATTGTAATTTTATCATTTTAAAAATTACAATTATAGTTTAATTATGACGCAGATTCCAATCCAATCAATATATTAATGATGGTCCGATTTTTGTCCGTTCATTTTAATCGTAATTTTAAATTAACTATAAATATTTGAAATTGATAATTAATAGGATTATTTAATTATTAATCGTTGCATAATGATGTAATTGTAATTTATTCATAAAAAAAAAAAAGCAGGATTGTGATTTTATGTGTACGCACATATAAATTGATTGTTCTAGACGAGAGTGTGTTTTATCTTCATAGTAACTTGTACTGTTATATATAATACATCGTAGAGAGACAACATATGTGTAAACAACAGTCTACATATATATCTTTGAATGCACACAAAATTTTACCAGACAAAATTGATCAAATTCTAGAATTCTGCTCTCACCCAACCTTTCCTTATGAAGGAAACCAACAATAATATATTCATAAAAAAAGAACAAACCAATAATCAATTTGTTTCTCCATCAAATTTTATTGTTCAAATAATAAATACACGTCACGTGAACAAATTAAGATTGTGTCATTTATTTTTTTTAAAGAAAACTTTCATAAACGTGGAGATAGAAGATGCGATAAAATTTAAATTACTATTATGAAATTGAAGCTCATAATTTCATAATTCATGAAGCAGAGTTATCAACTCTATACGTACAGGTGATTCATTGTATCTGAATCATATAAGTGGTAGAGAATGGGAGATGCATACAATCATTTCATTACAAAAGAGAAAGAAGAGAACATGTGTGTGTGTGTGTGTGTGTGTGTGATTTGGTCTTAATTAGGTTCTATGAATTCTTACATACATTGAGCTTATGATGTTGATTTTATATTCTTGTGTGGTGTCGGACTTGAGAAGATGCCTTTCTCCTCAGTAGCAAGTATGGCTGTACGTCCTCCACCACAATAATAATTAATTAAATCTAGGTCCTATATATTTGATCAATATTCCGTTCTAACCCATGAAAAGATAGTTATTACAATAAAACACCCATGATAATGCGGTACGTAGGTAGGGTTCTTGATAAGTCCTTGGGTCTTGAATTGCAATTGCATGTGTTATGCCTGCGTACATGCATGTTCATGGTGGGGGGTGGGGACTCTCCATCAAAGAGATATCAACACTGATGAAGGGTTTCAGTATCACCTTCCTAGCTAGGATGGGTGGTGGGTTTGCGTCAGGATTCAGGACCATACTTCATCCTTCTCAAAGCTAAAAATGCTGCAAAAATCGATTTTGATAAACCAGATATTAAGAAATATTTATAATTTTGATGTGGTCGAGTATTTTTATTAAAGGATAAAATTATGAATTTTACCTCGACAGAATTGCGGTTTCTGAAAGAAGTGTTATTTTCAAGGAAAATGGGTCTCACTCAATGAATAATAACTTGCCTTAAAAAATTAATATTTTGGTATTTATAGTAGTGCTGGAAGTTATATGGTGTGGTGGGTTGCATTTGCTTAATGTATGTCTCATACATATCAAATTACTTTTTTATTCTTATAATTTAGTATATTTTTTACTAATAATGCACATCAAATTTCATAAATACATTCTTAACTATGACAAATTTTTGAAGTAATTTATTGTATTTTATTTTTAAAAAAATATACATTATAGTATCAAGATTTTTTTTTGGGAAAGAAGAAAGATGAAGAATATTCTAGAATCTGGATGACTAGATGTCCAAAATCAATCTTTACCTCACATTACATACAACGTCATTCATAGTTACAAAACAGATTAAATACCCATAATACCCCCTGCTCATTGTGAGAATCAAGTCATCAACAGAGCACACAAGGGTCACTACGTCTTTTAGCTTCAAATGGCGAATCAGTCATACCTACCGACTTATGGAATTGGCCATTTTGACTCGGAATACAGATAGTCCCCTGTTTCGTTGTTCTCTGTTTTCTTCTTTGCACTGGAGAAAATTCATCAGAAATGGCTTCAATCTCTTCAATCAATCAGTTTTCGCGTAAAATCTTCCGTGGTTCGTCTCTGAACTCAAAATCGAAACTAAATGCTGCGCTTTCTCCGGTTAATCGGATCAATTTTCCTGCCGTTCCGCTCAGGAAATCTGCGAAGCTGAAGCAGAAATTCACGGTGGGAGCTGTCAGCGAAGATGAGTGGGGCCCTGACAATGAGCCCGCACCTCCAGGAGTGGCGGTTATTGACGAGAAGCCCTCGGAAATCGATATACTGAAGAAACAATTGGTGGACTCGTTTTATGGAACAAACAGGGGATTGGGCGCTTCTAGTGATACTAGGGCGGAGATTGTGGAGCTCATCACGCAGCTCGAGGCTAAAAACCCAACTCCTGCTCCGACTGAGGCTTTAACCTTACTCAATGGAAAATGGATCCTTGCGTAAGTTCTGCTTCGAGATTCATGATTTTTGGTTTACTAATGAATTTGATTATTGTAAAGTCCAAATTATGTAAGCGTTGTTCTCTAACTGCTTGTTGGGATTTCAATTGTGTTATGAATCACATAATTAGTTTTCCGTAATTGTAGTTTTAAATCGAGAACAATTATATTTAGGTGACTATCGATAAAAGTGATGGTCAAATCACTAGCATTTAGTAATTCTTTGTAACGCTAGTTTGTACGAATAGTTATAGCCTTATATGCACTTGATCCTGACAGTCTGTGATACGTAAATTAGAAGAAGAATTTGGCATGTGCAAATTGGGAGTCTTGAGGTCCTGAACAGAAAGCTGACAGGAAACAGCCCCATGTCACAATCCAAAGCGTGTGAATCATCGCCAGGATTCCATATTGCAGCTAGTAACTCTTCATTTGTGTTTTGTGGATTGCGCACTGCAGGTACACGACATTTTCTGGGTTGTTTCCCTTGTTTTCAAGAGGTGCATCTCTGCCGCTGGCAAAACTTGAAGAGATATCACAGACCATTGACTCGGAAAATTTCACTGTCCAGAACTCGGTTGTGTTTTCTGGACCATTGGCAACCACATCAATCTCTACCAATGCCAAATTTGAAGTTCGAAGTCCCAAGCGTGTGCAGGTGTTTACTTGTGCTATTGTTTACTTCTCAACGGCTAATTTACTTTCCTGTCTGTGGCTTCATTGGTAAATCTTTTGAATCTTTTATTGTTGCCTCCAATCAAATATTGATTGATTTTGATTTATGTTAATATTCTTGCAGATTAAGTTTGAGGAAGGTGTTATTGGGACGCCCCAATTGACAGATTCCATTGTATTGCCTGAAAATGTGGAATTCTTGGGTCAAAAGATTGATCTTACGCCCTTCAAAGGTTTGCTCACCTCTGTACAGGACACAGCTTCTTCTGTTGCCAAGACCATTTCTAGCCGCCCTCCCTTGAAGTTTTCCATCTCCAATAGCAACGCGGAATCATGGCTGCTAACAACATACCTTGATGATGAGCTTCGAATTTCAAGAGGAGATGGAGGCAGTATCTTTGTGCTTATCAAGGAAGGCAGTCCCCTCTTGACATCTTAGACATTACTGGTTTTCAGTAACTGTTGTATTATATTAGCTCCTCTTTTTTGGGATCAGTGTAAAAAAATTAAATAAAACCAAGACGAGTTGATCTCCCATTGTTATGTATACTGCGAATATATCCTATAAATTTCATAATATTTGATAAGCTGACGAATATTCGTCTTTTCAACTGGTTGGATTATTTTCTTGCAGCAACAGATCATGGTATTCATTATTTCTGTAGTCAATCTGGGATATCTTGTCATATGTCATCTTACAAGAATTTTCTTGTTCACTTTGCTTGTGCTGCCCGTTTCATGAAAAGCTATTAACTCATGATATGTTGTTTGCTCAAGAATATCTCATAAGAAAAGAAGAATTGCTATGACATAAACGTCATTTACAATACAGAAATAGATCAATACATACATCATGGAATACCTCAAGAATGATACCATGAAACTCCTCTGCGTTCATTGTCACGTAATAATTCAAGAGCCGCCTCAAATCCTTGGCCTCATGAATCCTGTTTGCAACTATCATCTCCTCCATTGACTCTCTGAAATCCTCTCTAGGATCATATGAGGACTTCTCCATAGCCACCATCACAACAAACTTGGTCTCTTCACGTCTAGACCGTCTCATCCTCTCCTCAATCCTCGCTTCCTGTCTTTCTCTGATCATCTGATCCAGCCTTTCTTGCACCATGGTGTGGGCAATTCTTGAAATAGTAGGAAATCTTTCCGAACTATTTGAGCTTTCAGCTTCTTCCGATGAAGACACACTAAGCCTACAACTACAGCAAAATGCCTTGCATCCTCTACTCTGAAGCTTGTTCTGCTTCTTGATCACTCCTCTGGATCTTTGCATTCTTACACATTTGAACCAGAGTATGAGCTCTCAAAAAAATTCATTTATGCAAATAGGCAGTGGGCTCGGAGCAAATGATGATTATGTCCAGAGATTAAAGTAGATGAAATGTGTCCAAAAGTTCCGGCCTGACTGGACTAGGAAGATTTGAACTGATAGAGAGGGAACATTAGGTTAGTTTATTAAGGTAATGATGGTCATGATTTTACCTAGATCTACCTTTTACTTCTTTTATTGGGTAGTATTAGGTGGCATGCTTTTCTTATAGTGGTTCAAGTTTAAAGTGCTAAGTACTTCTTGATGCCAAAGTGAAAAACTAATCAAGAAAATAAAGCAGCCGCCATCTTTGTCTAATAAACCTATCAAAAATCTTGTAACTACATCCTCAGTTTGGAAGAAATGTTCTAACTTAGCAAATCATGTTTGTCCGAACTGAAATATTCTTATATTGTGCACTATTTTACATGACAACACAATTGTTATGTAATTAGTTCATGTATAAGCAGATCTAAGTCGGACTAAAACTTCCTATGCAGCCGTCTAGGTGTAAAATGATGGCAGATAACCGGCAGCCACAATGTGTTATTAAACACTTGATCCAAGTGCAGTGACTCAAAAAAATGAAGCGTTGGTCTACTCTTTGGAGACAGAAGCATGTTGTTTATGCTTGTCTTGTGTCTTTTTAAGGTATGGAATTATTTCTCAGCTGATTGTTACAGACAACATCAAACTATTAAGAGAAACATGAAGATTAGTTATACATGTGGAGAAAATCCAGGATTCAAGATTCTGTATGCACTTTACAGGATAAAAAAGGAGAAGAAGATGGAGGGACTTTAAGTGTTTTGTCATGTGGTATTTATGTTGTAGTAACTTTGTGTGATAGGCTCAATTATAAACACTGTCACTCATTCTTTCAACATATGGTTGTATTATTTCCTGGTACCAAGTTGTCAAGCAGGTAAGATGGTTCATGTGGTTGAAATGATCGCATGGTGAAGCTTTTATGTGAAGTTGTATATAACCTCCCCAACTACTAATTATTTTATTATTAGTGCAAAAAGTTCACATTTTAGTGGTCTGAAGAGGGAGTAAAAGCAGCTCTTCATCTTACAACTGTACATTTATATTGATTCAATCCATAAAAACGAGTCATCTTTATTAGAAAGTTGTGTATTTGATTTTTCCAGTCTGAAATTTGATTGAATAATTTATATATATTTTTGCAAGCCACCTATCATTCTAGAGACATCTCTTTATCCGTAATTGTGCTAGAATGGAAGCTATACAAAGTGACGGGTAGACACTGCCGCACTAATTTTTTTGGAATCCAAAAAATATCTTCAATCGATGAGATAACTAACGTATTCTTTCTCTTTTTTTCTTTTTGATGTATTGTGTTGATTTATATATGTTATTTTTATTTATAATATATTTTAAAATATTAAAAATTATTTATGCACACGGGAGTAATGTGTCTAATTACAAAAAAGAAAAAGAAAGAAACTCCGAAGTGATCCACAAAGTTGGTGAAGTACTGAAGTCCAAATCATAATATGGGCTTAGGCCCAATTTCATGGATGATGTAAGGCCCAGCCCTCTCATATCAGGGGAAAAGCAAAAACCCTAATTATCCGAAATAAAATCGCACATGTCTCGTTAAACCTCAATCACGTGCACCATGCGTGCAATTTGGTTAAATTACTTAAAACGCCCTCTATTTACAAAACTATGCCTTTTGGCGGAGCGTTCGATGACTGCATTACTACGTCTACATTACCCTTGTCTGTCACTCAACAAATAAATAAAATAATCAGACACAACAGCCAGAAAAGAGACTGCTCTCTCCGAAAGATCTGAGGTTTGATCACTCCCAAGTTAAGAAGAACGACGAGTTTCCGATGGCGGCTGCTTTAGTTGCTAATGGAGAAGTGACTGCCGTGAAATCTCCCAACACCGGTAGATATGCCGCTGTTTACAGCGAAGTACAGAATAGCCGCCTCGATCATCCCCTGCCTCTCCCCTCCGTCCTCAGAAACCCCTTCAAAGTCGTCGACGGTCCACCTAGCTCAGCCGCAGGCAATCCAGGTGTGTATACACAAATGCACAATGCACATACTTGTGTATATACTATTTAATGCTAAACAAAGTCGTTTTATGCAAATGTATGATGTGTATCTGGATTGATCTCTTGTTGAGGCTTCTTTTAGTGATCTAGCGCTGAAGTTGGTTAAATCTAGAACTCACTCACGAAGGGGAGTGTGATCCGGAAAATTGAACTTTTGTTTGAGGATAGATTAGAGAGGTTTTTGAAGGACTTGTTGCTGCTATTTTCGTTGCGGTTTGATGCTTTGAAATTGAAATCCGGGTTAAGAACTATTTAAATTTGAATAGACGTATTATTATTTTCCAAATCTAAAGTATCCTGATACTAGGAAATACAAAATGATTTGAACGGACTTGGGTATTGACATTTTGTTCAACTTTGTGGATTTTTCTGATCTCGATTTGCTTGATTGATTTCTTTTGTCGAGCTTTGGCATGCACTTCCCAGGATTGTGATTTAATTAGATATGCAAACTGATGTTTCAGAAATTGGAATGATGATCTTTAGTTGTTTTCTAGAACTTTTGACTGTATGTTGACTAATGCTAGTTGCAGTTACGCTTGCTTTGGAAAATTAGATATAATAGTAATTAAGTGCTCATCACACGTGTCTGGTGTTAGCCATTGAGTTGAAGAACTCTGAATGTGTTTTTAATGGGTCGACCTTAAATTGACTTGATAAGCACCTACTAAGAGTAAGAGTATTTTGAAATGAGGAACACTAATTGGGGGTTGGTTGAAATGTAGATGAGATTGCAAAATTGTTTCCTTGCCTCTTTGGACAGCCATCAGCGACCTTGGTGCCAGCAGATTCCAGTGATAACTTGTCGGGTCAGGGCTTGAAGATTGGAGTGGTTTTATCTGGAGGCCAAGCTCCCGGAGGACATAATGTTATTTCTGGAATCTTTGGTTAGGGCCTGAATTTTTTCATCTGATAGTTTGTGCTTAAATGTTTTTGTGAATTGAGACATGTCTATGTCTTGTAGATTACTTGCAGGATCGCTGCAAAGGAAGCACATTGTACGGATTCAAGGGTGGACCAGCAGGAATAATGAAGTGCAAATATGTGGTGTTGACCTCAGAGTATATTTATCCTTACAGGAATCAGGTAAGTTATTCATTTGCATGAGATCCATTGAGTGCAAACAGACCTTGATAAGCTGTTTTGTTCTTTCCAAACTAATTTGTTTGATATTTAAATTTTTCTGTTTCTGGGATCAATTTTGTTGTCTCATTCTTTGTATGTGTTTTCTTTTGCTCATGTTTAATGAACAAAGGCTTCTTAAATACACTCTTGTGTGTCAATTGGGTGAAAATTTCAAAATGCTTTTCTCTTGTTGACACTATTGGTTATCTATCGTGTCACAAATAATTATTCTAGAACCTACACGATGGAGATTAAAGTATCCAAGGTATGCTGTGAGCTATTTTAGTTATTGTATTACTTGCAGGGTGGATTTGATATGATTTGCAGTGGAAGAGACAAGATTGAGACTCCAGAACAGGTATAAAAATGAGTCTGATAGACATTTATAATATACCTGGATAAGTCTTCAGGTTCAGAGACTGACAGAATTTGCATGACATTCGTTTTAGTTTAAGCAAGCTGAAGAAACAGCGGTTAAGCTTGATCTAGATGGCCTTGTTGTAATTGGTGGAGATGATTCAAATACAAATGCCTGCCTTCTGGCTGAAAATTTTAGGTGGGTAATCTGATATGTATTAAGAGATATCATTATCTCTGTGATTCATCTTGGTCACTTTATATGGTAGGTACATAGACATTACTTTAACTGAATATTTTACAGGAGTAAAAATTTGAAAACAAGAGTCATCGGATGTCCAAAGACCATTGATGGTGATCTGAAATGCAAAGAGGTTCCAACAAGTTTTGGGTTTGATACTGCTTGCAAGGTGATCTTATATATGCATTTCTTTCTACAGTTTACACTTATATTTATAAGTTATAGATGTGTTATTGCACCAAAATATGTTTGCCTTGGTATTAAAACTTGTTTGTTTCTCTTCTGTTTTATGATCAGTTTCTTTTGTCTTTTGGGGCGATTATTGTGTTCAATTATTGAATGATATTGATATGAGGTATTAATTGGATGGAGTACTAGGCATTTCACCATTGTGAGAAGACTAGCATCCAGACATTTCATGCCAATGGGTGAACTATATTTTAAAATTGTCTCAGGAGTAGTTTGCCTTTTAATACAGCTTGATTTCATTGAATGTTGTGTGCACTTTCTGAAGGGCATTCTTAAGGATATCATCTTGTTAACTTCTCCCATAGCTTATAAGTAATCTCTAACTGATTGGTTAATTTACTCTTTTTGCAGATATATGCAGAAATGATTGGGAACGTCATGATTGATGCTCGTTCAACTGGAAAATACTACCACTGTAAGTGTGCTGGATCTATAAGCTGCAATTCTTTTCAACTTTCTCTCCAGGATAGGCTTCCAAGAGAACCTTCTTGTGCTTTTCTCCACTGAAAGATGCCAATCCTCTCAATTTGCTGTGTTTCATGTCTAAACATTGAAATCTCACAAAACTTTTTCGTTCCCAAATAGTTTGCATGTCAAGAAATGATGTTTATCTGGGAGTAGTGGTTGAACTTTGTCATCATTCAGAAGTTTTGTATCTAACGGAACGAACTTTGTTGCGTCCGAGCTTCTCTTGCTTTATCTTGCTGAAACCATGTTTCCAAATGTTACTCTTTTCATAAATTCTCTGCTCTTGGTCTTACCTTTATGGTGATTCTTGATTGAACCTCATTATTAAATACAGTTGCACTTTTAAAATCAATTAGATATGAATTTTTTTTCTAATTCGTGACAGTTCCTCAGCTAGAGGCATTTTCTTTCCAAATGTTGTTTACTTGCTCAACAGTTGCTTAACGGTCCAATTGATATGTTTATTATACTGTTGTGCTGTACACATGATGCTTATGAAGTCATGAAATATCTTATTTTGTGCAGTTGTTCGTCTTATGGGGCGTGCTGCTTCTCACATTACTTTAGAATGTGCTTTGCAAACTCATCCTAATATCACTCTTATCGGAGAAGAGGTACCTTTGCCTTTTTTGGTTCATTTTCTTGACATCCATCACATAGAAAAGGGAAGCTTTAATATGAAGTTCTCTATTGCTGCAGGTAGCTGCCAAGAAACAGACACTTAAAAATGTTACGGACTACATTGCTGATGTGATTTGCAAACGGGCAGAACTTGGTTTTAATTATGGTGTTATACTCATACCTGAAGGACTTATAGATTTCATTCCAGAGGTAAATCTATTTCGAAATTTGACGATCTCTTATTTGTTCACTTTCTGTACAAGTAATCTCTCTTCCAGCAAATCACTTGAACCAGGTATCTATCCGTAAAACTTTAATTTGCTGCCTTTGTGAGGATACATATTCTCTTTGCTGATATAGTGTTTACTGGTTTGTAAATGACTCGCAGGTTCAGCAGCTCATTGCAGAACTCAATGAAATATTGGCCCATGATATTGTAGATGAAGCTGGTGTTTGGAAAAAGAAGCTCACGCCTCAGTCTCTTCAGCTATTTGACTTCCTACCCCCAGCAATCCAGGATCAACTGATGCTTGAGAGAGATCCACATGGAAATGTTCAGGTACACGCATCACTGCTACGGTCTTTTTGATCATTACATCTGTATTTTAGTGAGCTTATCTCTTCTTTTTGTTTTATGCCTCCAGGTTGCCAAAATTGAAACTGAGAAAATGCTTATTCAAATGGTTGAAACTGAGTTAGAGGTCAGAAAACAAGGAGCTGCATACAAGGGTCAATTCAAAGGCCAGTCTCACTTTTTCGGGTACATACATTTTGTATTCTAATCCTATCTTTGATGCTATTGTTTAGTGTACAAATAATATATTTTCAGGCAACTTTATTACTGTTTGTGTGCACAGTACTTGCACCTTACTCCTACCATGTGGCTTTCTCCCTGTCTTTCTCTTTTATTAAGAACAAAACTTTGAGATGAGGTTTATCAGGAATAATGGTATCTTATGCCACCATGTGATTTTAACATCTCAGATATGAAGGAAGATGTGGTTTGCCATCTAATTTTGATGCCACATACTGCTACGCTTTGGGTTATGGCGCTGGAGCATTGCTTCAGAGTGGGAAGACGGGATTGATATCATCTGTATGTACCTTCTCTTCTATTAGATTAAGTGGATATTTAACTCAACCTCTTATATGAAAGATCTAAAGCTTTATCTTGTATATTATCTTTTACAGTTTCTTTAATGTGTTATTTGCAGGTGGGAAACTTGGCTGCTCCAGTTGCAGAATGGACTGTTGGTGGAACAGCACTGACTTCACTTATGGATGTCGAAAGGAGACATGGTATGTCCATCTTATCCTAGTATGCAATGCTGATTCACATAAATGATCTTTAATCTAAGTTAGGGCATCCATGAAACAAATCGCCACCCCCGCCACCGCCGGAGGGTTGGGATTTGTGTAATCTCTTGCCAGCAAAATCGAAAATATTTTTCGACATGCGAATATCGTTCTTGGTCTTCTTATTTATAGTCCGGATGCTTCTCTAAGCAATTGATCTAACACTGCAGGTAAGTTCAAGCCTGTGATAAAGAAGGCAATGGTTGAGCTAGATGGTGAGAATTTCTCTGTGCTCGCTCTTTCAAGCATCTACCTTTTGCTTATGAGTTAGCTGTATGCGTAAATAGCTTGCATTTAATCAGTACTACTGACAGTGAACTAGTTCATGTCCTAACCATACCTTATATCGATGATTGTTTCAGGTGCCCCATTCAAGAAATTTGTCTCTATGCGGGAGGAATGGGCTCTTAAAAACAGATATCTCAACCCTGGTAAGCTTATAGTTCCCCCTCAGGGAATAATTTGTATTAGTGTCAGCATGGTTTCTAGGAATTTGATTCTACTGCACTCCTCTGTTTTTCCCTGATTACAGGTCCCATTCAATTTATTGGCCCGGCATCCGATAAAGTTAATCACACCTTACTGCTGGAACTCGGATCTCAAGTGTAAATGTGGGTGCGCTGTTCTTCCTTGTGACAATAATTTGAAGGCCATAGTTCTTCATTTCTCTTGTTTTGTTTATTTCCGAGGATTAATTGATTAAGAATTTAACGGAAGTTTCTGACCTTTCCATTGGATTATTACATAACCCCATCTCAAACATTTACCAAAGCTTCACTCTGAAATATGTGTTAAACTTGCTCAATTGTGCTTCATTTTCTGTCTCCTATGGTGGTGAAAATATGACCCTATACTTGAATATGGATTATAAATTAGAACGGCCTCATCCTCACGTGTCTCTAGATGTCCATGTTTTAACATTCGCTACAATATATTTCTCTTGGAGCCACATATCTTCTGAAAAGAATCAAGACATTTTATTGGTCCCCGAATCTTGGTGTTGCATTCTAGTTGTACATCTGAAAATCCTATATACCCCACCACTTTAAGAAAGGTGTCTTATCCTCACTTTCTGTCAGAGTAGACCAAAGGATTGTGTAATATTGAGAATCTGCTGTCTGCTCCATGGCCACGCACTTTACATGGCGGACCGCCGGCTAACTAAAGTTCGTTTTTGTTTAAACATGGGGTAAATTATATTGAGATACCCTCACATTTGACATAATTATAAATATTTTCTGAGTGTTTGAAAATTTATAAATACTTCTTGATATTTGATGAAATTATGAGACGTCTAGCTAGAATTATCAATTTTGCACTTGCTGTATATTTTTAAAAATAAAAAATAACAAAATTTGTAAAAAAGAATCTGACAAATGGATGGAAAAATTCCAAAAATTTTAAAAAAGTTAACTAATTAGTCCAATAAAGTTTCAGAAATTTTTTTTAAAAAAAATAATATAAGCTACAAAGTCATTTTAGTCAAATTACCACAAAAAATAGATAATAATATAATATAGGTTAACGAATTGAGTTAATTTTAAAATAACGAGAAGTATTTACAATTATACTGAACCTCAATAGAGTTTATTATACCCAAAGATGAAACAGATAGCTGATCCACTCCTACATAGCTCCAGGGCTTTGGGACTTTCGGAAATTGATAATGGCTTTCTGGGCATTATCTTTTATGTGCATAAGGGAGAATTTTGCATTGATTACCATTAAGGTGATCTTAACCTTTTTGCTGCATGTTGTAGCAGTCGTGTATGAATCAGGTGTGCGTAAATTCATCCTTCGCCTCAGGTATTCCGACAAGAGTGTTAAATGTGCTATATATTCCTTTCTCTGTCGAACGTTATTATTTATTACCGGCACGTTGCTTCATCAATATAGTTCCGCTATTCGTAGCTACCACCCTTTTAATTTATTTATAGTGCAATTTACTTATGTGACAAGTTAAATAAGTAAAAAAAAAATATTTATGAAAAAAATTAACAAATTACCCATCAAGGGTTTAGATAGGGAGGGATAATTTACTTTATTTTTAAAGCACAGGGAATAATTTGCTTTTTTTTTTTTTCAAATATGATCTTTTGCTCATTTTTCATATCATGGGGGGGGGGGGTAAATTGCATTTTTTCCAATTAAATTATGTGTTTAGTGATAAACCTTCTGACCCAGTCTATAATGTCAAATCGTTCAATTCAAATACAGTCTTAAACCTACTGTTCCAAAAAAAAAAAAAAAGAACTAAAAGGACTTTCGAAATTTAAAAGGAAAAATAGGCGTTAAATTCATTAAAGCCGTAATAATTGGTAGGTAACTGTTTAATGCGTCTCAGGCTCCATTAAACTACCTAAATAAATGTGTGAGCTATGCAATTGCAAGGGATTTTAATGAATAGGGATCCCATTATTTTTCATCAGTCATTGAGATAAGGTTGTTATATTAATATCAACCTTCCTGTAATAATTGAGGTGATAAAGACCTAATAATATTTTTATTGTGCAATTATGCCTTTTGCATGTGAAGAACAAATGACAGATTCGCTGGTGAATGTGGCTTAGCTCAATCCACGAAAATGAGACCTCATCATGATTATAAGATTATTGATTCGAATCCTACAATATGTAGAATGTTATTCTATTTTAATAGTAGTAGTCGTTTTATTTTGATATTAGTAATTAGATATAATTGTTTTATTGATAGTTAGTATATAATTATCAATAATTCTTAGATATAAAGATATGAGATAATTACACTACTCTTCCGTGGGTTCTAGCGTAATTATATGTAAATTGTAAATAATTTAAAAATTATATTTAGTACTTTTAAAATTTGCTATTATTTAATAAATAGGTCATTTTAATAGTCAAAGTTTACTGAAATTGCTGATATTGTTAAAAGAAAAAAAATGAATAAAAATTGATATTTATTTTCGATTGACTTATTAATGATTTATTATATGTCAAATAATTTTTTTAATTAAATTATCCTTAAAATAGTGAAAATATACCTTCTTACAGACTTATTGCATGTCTCGTTTGTACCCATATCATATCAACTATAAAACCAAATTTAATATAGGAAATATATAAACTTATGGTGAAAGTTTAACATATCAAAACTCTAATTACATGAAATCTGATAAATTCCATAAGAGATGTAAAAATATTCATTTTATTTTATATTTATATAAATAAATTGACTAAAAAATTGCACATGCCTCAATTTGGCAACACATCACATCACTCACCAATTTCCTTGACACCATTATAAAAATGAAGGCAATCATAGTGCTACCTTGCTGCCCCCTCCAGCTGTGTAAAAATTGATACATGATTAATTTTTTATATTTTTTAAAAAAAGACATTATTGTAAAATTTATTAATAGTGAGTATACAATTTAAGTATATCTTTGTCGATTTGTTGATATATTTACATGATTTTGAATATTTTAATATATCATATGGTGTAATTTATTATTTATACAAAAAAATATAAAATATTATTCATTATATATATATAAGGACAACGTGCCACGATGATTAATCAAGAAAAAAAAGGAGGGAGAATAGGTAGGCGGCGGAAGTTGGGCGGATCTAATGGTTTAGACCGGAGGGAAGAGAGATGCAGAAGGCCGTGGGTGCTAATATTAGATAATCACTTTCATATTTAAGTAATACTGTACGGACTAGATCGAAACAATTATTCATACAATTAAACATTATTATTATCATATATTCATAACAAGGACCATTACCTACTGCAACTCATAAATAAATAAACCACTTGTATTAATGGATATTCACATCTAAATTTTCCACATTAACACACACATTTTATATTCAATACATCAAAACATTAAAATTTATTTAAATGCATCAAGATTTCGTATCCAGTAAATAAACAAATATATATGTACGTTTGAGTGTTTTTTCCAGACTAAAATACCTTTATAATCATGAAGATATATACATCTTCACATTCATTTAACATGTGAAGATGTATAAGGGTAGTTTGATCATAAAAAAATTTATTTATAATTACACCAAAATTCAGAAAAAATAGAGTGTAATTATCCGTATGTTTTAAAATCTTGGCACTAAATAGGGAGGCGTAGATGAGTGAAGGAAAACATATAATTGAAAAAGGTGAGGGGGCCATATGTCACGTGGCGATTGCTATCAGAAGAAGGTTAAAGGGTGTGTGTGATTGTTGGCGGGGCGTAATGCATTAATGTGTTAACGGTGTTTTTGCCTGCAATTGTATTTATAGCATTTTAATTTTTAGGTTACAAACAAATACCCATCGCTCTCTCATTTCTGCTATTTGGTTGTCTCTGTTTGGAAACTTCAGCCCCACCCGCATCTCTCAACACATTTCCACGCCCCCACTTATCCTCTTCCCCAAACATTTTTCCACTATTTTCTTATTTATTTATCATACCATAATCATCTCACCTACATACCTATTGTTTACTTTGTAACTGGACTAATTAGGACCAATCTTGGATGGAAAAAGTTGATACAAGAGCTCATGAATTAAATCGAATTTTTATTATATAAATTTATAATAGAAAATCCTGTTGTCGTCCTATTAATCAGACATTAAGGGGAAAAAAGATATGAATTAGCTATGGTATCGTACTCAAGAAAGAAGAGTATACTTGGTTAGTTATCAATCATCTAATATTATTATCATGTATTCATTAAACGATTCATAATTTATATGAACGACATACCGGACCTAAAAAGAAGCTTCAATTAATTAAAAAAAAAAACTTTAATTGAAATAAAGAAATTATAATATTTATGAAAATAATTGATTGAAGAGGTTGGAGTAAAGGAAGGAAGGAAGGAGGGTTTAGACGTCGCTTTCGGTGTCTTTATTACACAATGCTCTTATTCCCCCCTCTTTCTTTATTGCATGTACATGGTATTGTTTGTTTGTAGGGTCTCTCTCATCATCTTTATCTCCAAACTCAAATCCTCTTCTCCTCTCTAAATATTGAAAACTGCTGCTGCTTCATTCAGTTTCAAGAATGGAAGACCCACAACCCCTTCCTCAAATTCTTTCACCATGTAGCAGTGGGAGAAGGAGAAGCAGTGCCGACTCCAGCTCCCCCGAATTCGAGTTCTGGATGGTCCGAAACCCCTCTTTCCCTCAGCCTAATCTCCTCTCCGCCGACGAGCTCTTCTCCGACGGCGTCCTCCTCCCCCTCCACCACCTCCTCCACGTCTCCAATGAGCTTCCGCCGCCGCCGCCGCAAGACTCCCAAGCACCCGGGTCGGACCAAGTTACGGAGCCCGAATCTATAAGCGTTGAATTCGGGTATCAGGCAGCCAGTTCCACCGCGTTGTCTACTTCGAAGCGTTGGAGGTATATTTTCAAGAAAAGTGATAAGAAAGTCTTAGAATCATCCGTCAGCGCTAGTGCAGATGATCATACTACTTCCAAGGAGAAGGATATTACTAGAGTTAAAGACAAGAAGCGAGATCAGAAGAAGAATGGTGGAGGCGCCGCTACGAGTAATTTGGTGAGTGCGGCGGAGCTCAACATAAATATATGGCCTTTCTCGAGGAGTAGATCCGCCGGGAATGGCGGAACTCGGCCGAGATGGGCCGCGGCCACTCGGAAAGCTAGTAGTGCGCCATGCTCCCGGAGTAACTCCACTGGCGAGTCAAAGTCTAGGAAGTGGCCTAACAGCCCAAGCAGAGCAGGAGTTCACTTGGGAAGAAGCAGTCCAGTTTGGCAGGTCCGCCGAGGAAACGGCGGCGTTGGGCGGAGCCCAGAGACCGTTGCAAGAAATTCTGAAAAGGGTGCCAGAAAAGAATCTGGAACTGAGGGTCGCAGGAAAACACCGGCAGCCTCGTCCGGAGGCGGAGGTCCAAAAGCTAGGGTGTTAAGTTTGAATGTTCCTATGTGTATTGGCTACCGGCATAATATGAGCTGTAGGAATGATGAGAACAGTGCATTCGCGGCTGACGGCGGCAGAGGCGCCACCGGGGAAGGGGTACGTAAAAGTAATTTATTTAACATCAGGAGCCTATTTACCAAGAAAGCTTATTAATCAGTATTTAGGTTGCTAATTACCAGCAGGAAACTTTTGTTATTTAGTTGAAATTATTAATTAAAAAAACCGTACGATGTAATTAATTAGGTACATGTAGAAACTTTCCGACACGACGAGCTAATGCTTTGTTGTAGTTTCTTTGATACTTCCATTTTTGCATCTTCAATTATATATTTCTGTTCCTCAATTTCTGCTATATATCATTTTTCTTTCTTTAATTTCCAGAAACCAAGAAAAAGAACAATACATTCTTATTCAAATCAGGCTCTATCACACAAAATCAAACAACAACTGTATTACACTTGTCGTATAACTAGTTTAAATTTAACTAAATTCGATTTCAATTAGAATTTTCCGTACTAAAGAGTCCATCAATCTATTTGTGAGACCGCTCACCACCCCTTCTTTTTTTAATAACAAGGTCTGGTGAAATTTTATTGAAATGATAAGATTGAGATGTAATAATTCAAAGCTTCGGAGTTCAATATGAAGTAGAATACACGTTTACTTGTTTAATAGTTTATATGTTCTTCTTCAAGTTTTATTTATTTATTTTTTTTGTATTCAAAATTATATCAACTTTTTAAATTACTTTAATATATTAATTATAATAAATTGTATCTAACAAAAAAATATAAGTAATAGTAGAGAATACTTAGTGTAATGGTGAGTGATGATATATAATTGGTGACAGGCAATGAAAAATTAAATATAATGTGGTAAATCTGTTATTACATGGATGAGAATAACTGAAATGTCATGAAACAAAAAAAAAAGGAAAAATTATAGTTTGTGGTTGGGTTGTGGTACGACATCGTACCATTCATTAACATTGATGGAGATGCTAAGTTTGGGGTGAGACGCAAGCGATACAATGGTGTGTGCAGGGTGCAGTTAATAATGCATGAAAATGTGGCGTCAACAACAACATTAGAGAACATACGATCTGTTGTTTGATCGGTGATGTTGAGGTCTTATAATTAAAAAATTGTAAACTTGAATATTATAATAGTAGGTTGAATGTTTTATCGATATAGATGTATTTTTTTTTAAAAAAATAAAACAATATTATAGAAGAGACATAACTGAGTCTGAGACTCAGTCACATGATGAGGAAAGCCTAACCTGAACCGTGTCTGCTGCTGCTGCGGAGTTTATTACATCATGCCCTTATGTTCTGGGTGGATGCCATCCAGATTCCAGAATCCTGCAAACTGCATGGAAATAGGCATTGGGCTCTTCCACAAGACAACAAGAAGTACAAACCGCATTCGCTTCGGCCTCGTTCATACAAAGTTCTTTCTAGTGGGCCGTTCACAACGTTTTTAAGTTTATGAGTTCTCATCCTAACAACATCATCTCGTTCTATTTTAATAGTAGATGTCTGTCTATTTTAATAGTATATGATTGTTATAGTTATCGATTATTATTAAATATAAATAACTATATCGATAATTGTAATCATTTTATTCAATAAATAATAATTTATTATTTTCACTTCAAAAAATAATGTAAAAAATCAAATCAATATTTCTATTCTTTTAAAATCGAGATGTATATTTGTGTGTGTCTATATATATATATATATATATATATTTGAAAAAACATAAATCAAAACTAAATTAGTATGAATGTAGATTCATATTCTAGTTTTTATTCTCAAATTAAATTTTATTTTGAACTATTTTTTATTGAAATTTTATATGATCGGAATTCATTTGAATTTTTGGTCAGCTCAAATCACCCCATTAAAAAGTTGTAGCAGAATTTTAGCACTATGTTGATTATCACTAGACTAACGCGAAACATAATGTTTTGAATGAATCGATTAAAATATTTATATCATAAATTTTAATTAATAATTAATGGCAATAATTATTATTATAATAGATTAATAATTATTATTAAAATAAATCAATATTCACCTGTTAATGAGACTTGAGCACATAATTTTTTATTTAAGGACAATTACACTCTCATCCCTTGAGATTTTGTGTAGTTATACGTAAACCTTATGTGATTTGAAAAATTACATCTAGTACCCTTAAAGTTTCTTTTCATCTAACAAGTTAGTCCATCTGTTAGTCAAAATTCACTAAATTTGTTAATATTAACAGAAAAATTGAATGCTAATTGATATATACTCTCGACTGATTTATTACTTTCTTATTGTAGGTCAAATAATTTCTTTCAGAGTAAACTGTTCTTATAACGGTAAAGATATATCTCCTCATATACATTGACGTGTGAAGGCGTATGAGGGTAATTCGGTCATAAAAAAATTTATTTGATCTGCAATAAGTTAGTAAATATAGATTTTTTTTGTAATTTCTTTTATTAATATTAGCAAATTCGTGATTTTTTACTAACAAAAGGACTAATTTGATAGATGAAGCAAACTCTATGGGTACTAGATGTATTTTCTCAAATCATAAGAGATATATATGTAATTACACCAAAACTTTGTAGAATGGAGTGTAATTATCCCTTTTATTTCTAAAGCTTCAATTTTATTAATTAAATTAGACCTGATTACGTTACAAAGTATAATTGAGCGTGCAGATATAAATGTTATTTTATTTATGGGTGAATAACAATTTATCCCCCTATGATATTAAAAGTAAGCACATTACCCCCTATAAAAAAAAAATATAACAATTATCCCTTATACTTGTTAAAATGAAGCAATCAATTTACCTCATTATACACGGAGGTAAATTTCTTCATTTTAAAAATTAAAATTTTAAATTATTGTATTTTAAAAAATATAGAAAAATAAATTATTATTTATTTTTTCATAAGAGATAATTTGCTCGTTTTTAATATGGATTGATTGGAATTTTTTTCTTTTTTTATTTATTAATCTATTAGCCCATATTGAAAATCGACTCCTAATTATATCAACAGATTTCCCGAAAATATAAATACGGGTTGGGAATAATTCTCAATAGATTGGGATAAATAACCCCAAAAAGGCACCCAATTTCAACTTGTACTCAATTTTCTGAAATTCCAAATCTCACAGCCAAGCAAGAATCCAGAAGATGTCGTCCCGCGATAAGAAACCCTCGAGCAGCCGAGCCGGCGGCATACGGACCCTCTCGGACTTGAACCGCCCGTCTGGACACGATTCCGACAGCGATTCCGATGGACCCCAGGAGTACTACACCGGCGGCGAAAAGAGGTCCTTTTTATTGATTTACTTAGTTTCCTCTCCGAAATCAAATTCCTAGACTATTAAGATTTCGTTTTCTTGAATTCGACTCAAATATTTGGGCAACTTCGATTGGCTTGTGCTGTTTTGTTAATTATATATCGGTTCTGGATGTGGCGGTGGGGTGTCGGCATCTTGATTTAGCACCGCTGTCGTTTAGATGGGTAGAGGTAAACCCTGATATGGGTTCATGAGGACTAAATTGTGGGTCGTTTATTTTTATTTGGTTTAGGTTTCCTATTGGGTTCGGGGAGGGGGAGAGGCTTTCGTCGATTATTGTTGATAGTACCTTGTTAGGGTTTATTTGTAGAATTGACATGTGCATTTCTAATTCTGATTGACTGCTCTATGATCTTCATTCAACTTGTGGCTGATCTCGGGCGACAATTCGTCCATGTTTATAGCTGTCTGTGCCCTTTTAGGTATTATTGCTACTTACTAGTAAATAGCAACTTATAATTTTGAAATATGGAACTCTCTGTTTTCTCTTACTTAGCTGCAATAAAAATTGTAAGAGAGCACATTGTATTTTGTCTGTATATTGTGTTGAAGTTACGATTGCTTGTTGTGATACGGCATAGGACTACTTAGCATGAAATGTTGGCAAGCCACGTAATATGAGTCTGTCCTATCTTTTCATTTTGTTTGTCATTTAGTCCAAAACTTGTATTTTTAAGCACTTACAACAGCTGTGTGTTTACAAGATGAAAATATACATCACTAAGCAGCTTATTTCTTTAATCGCTGACCTTTTTGTGTTGGAGTTATGATTAGGCAAGTGCACTTTCCTTTCTTTAGAATCTGGAAGTTTGTTAAAGGTGTGTGTCTTCTAGAAGTATGATGTGTTAGCATTCGACCAATTTTCATTTTCTTGGGCCCATTTAATCAATTTTCATGGTTAAATTGTTGTAATTGCATGAAACAAATCCTGCTTGATATATGATTGACCGACTTAGGATGTAGCTTGTTGTGCTTTGGAATTGCTGATCCAGGCATTTTACTGTTTACGCTGTATACTCCCTTATCACTATTTCTGTCTTGTTCTGATGAACACTTCTCCTAATATGCAATACTTTATGATTTATTTTCTGACTATTTATTTTCACACTCTCAGCGGTATGCTTGTCCAAGATCCATCAAAGGGTAACGATGTGGATGCAATTTTTGATCAAGCCAGACAGTTGGGTGCTGTGCAAGGGCCCTTGGAAAGCCTTCAGCCAGCTTCAAGCTCAAGAAGCTTCACTGGGACGGGAAGATTACTTTCGGGAGAAACTGTGCCAACTGCTGCTCCTCAGCCACCTGAGTCAGTTGTGCACAACATCGTTTTCTGGAGAAATGGTTTCACTGTTGATGATGGACCATTGAGGAGGTTGGATGATCCTGAAAATGCTCCTTTTCTGGAGGTAACAGGCAATTGAAGAAGGAAAAAAAAAACAGTGAAGAAAGTTTCAAAGAGAAAAGAGACAAATAAGATTATTGTTATGCTTAAGCTGTGCTGCTCATGGCAGCTCTATTTCAAAATCTCTCTTTTAGTTAATTTTGATTCTTGACTTGTACTAATTTATTGTGTTTCCTCATGTGGCAACTAGAAAACTGGTTTTATTGACTGCAGTGACATTGAATATCCATTTCTGTCATTAAGCTACTTATGTCCAGATTCTGGTGGGAAATTTTGGAGTGCTATGTTATGTAATTGATGATATATTATTTTCTTTTGCTGCAGAGCATAAAAAAATCTGAGTGCCCTAAAGAGCTGCAACCTGCAGATAGGAGAACTGCTGTTCATGTCAACCTCGTAAGGAGGGATGAGAATTACCCTGTAAGTTCATCATGCTGAATTTGTCTCTATGTTTCTTCGTCTTTGCAATTTCTGTAGGGTCAAACATCTGGGTTTTTTCTTTGCTCCACTTCCTCCAGGTGGATACTTTCAGGTGCTTTTAACATAACTTACAGTGGAACAAAGGGGAAATATAAATAAAAATAAATAAATAAAATTGTGCATTGTTTGAAACTTCCCAAGGAATCCTTGTTAGGCATGCGCATGGCATAAATCTAAAATTTACCATTGCTTTTATATTGATTGGGGGACAATAATAATATTTAGATTTTATATAAATTATCAATATGCATTTAGATGGATGAATGTGCTAAAATAAAAACTGAATTTTTCAAATGTTTTCTTGTAAAACAATCAATTCGTACCATGTGCATGCCTACAGAAGATGTCTGGAGAAGTAGTTAAGCTTTATAGATGTCTACAGACCGCATACATGAAAAATTCTTCAAGACTGCCCTACAAGGCCAACTAAGAGTTGGGGGTGCTGTACTGGCTTTTTTCTTGATTTAACAAACATCAGAAATTAATTTACAATATTCTTCTTGTGCTACTTGCAGGAACCACAGGTACGTCGTGCTGCATTTCAAGGTGTGGGCAGAACTCTAGGGAGTAGCTCTCCAGCTGAATCGGTTCCTGAGACAACTGCTGCTGCTCCCCTCCACAGTGCTCCATCCCCTTCAGCAGGTCTTGTTGTGGATAGGTCACTGCCGTCCACTTCAATTCAACTTAGGCTAGCAGATGGAACCCGTATGGTTGCCCACTTCAACTACCACCACACAATAGCCGATATTCGTTCCTTCATTGATGCATCTAGGCCTGATGGGTCGAGAACATATCAATTACAGACTGTCGGATTTCCTCCCAAGGTCCTCACTGGTTACAGCCAGACAATTGAACAAGCAGGATTGTTGAATTCTGTGGTGGTTCAGAAACTCTAAACAGCTTTTTATTCTCTACTGTTAACTCCGTGCTGCTCCTTATCTCCAAAACTTGTTGAATTCATGTGTTCGTGGAAGATAACTTTATACATTTGAACTAAATGCATATAAAAAGTACTTGAATGGCTTCTGTTTGAACTCATGTGCTGTCAAGTTTGCAGCAGACAGTGTACCGTCTTTGGAGATGGCATTTCTGCTGATGTACCCATAACCTCTGTCGACGTGGTTCTTCATTTAGCATTATAAGCTTTTCCTTTTAAAACTTAATCATGCGTTGTCAGCAGTTTGGATACTTGAATGAAGCAGTAGAGGTAGTCTGTTGGAACTCAGGAGAAGTCGGGCAGCGACGGTTCAACCAATCTACCCATTGTTCAATACTAAGGAATTTGTGTTAGGTCGAGTCCATAACCTGGGTGAGTGGTGGTTCCAACAGAACCGTTTGGAAGATAGACATCATGAGACCATTCATACACCAGGGGACATAAGCTAAACTGCATTACAACACGATCAGATTATCTGATTCTGTCTCCACCTCGTCTACCTCACTAGATAATCAACCCTACTTTTTGTACCGACCAATTCTCTATAATTTTTTCAAATTCACTCAAACCCTTGCCTTAATTAGTGTTAGTGCATGTGGATGCATGGGCCACTCAAGACTTTTGCTTGCAATCCCCATCATCTCTCTCGTGTACACACACACACACACATGCTGTGTTAGTGATTAAAAGAAGAAGAAAATCAAAGAATAATATAGTATAGTGAAGTGAAGCATCCAATCTAGACAAACAGTTATTCTCCATTCATAGTGGCATGGATTAGACGAGGAAAAGCAATATGCTGTCGGCCAAAAGTTATACTCTCGCTTGTAGCTATTCTGAAGATATTTCTCTTCTTACATAAGGTTGGGCCGACAGACATGGGAGGATCCCTCCATCTATATTCACTCCAATTGACCAAGAATTGATGTTGTGCCCAATATCCCTATTAAAACCAAAAACTAAAAGAAACAGCCACTGCATAGTGGAGTTTTGTATTTTAGGAGTCTTTTCATGTAGAAATGATGCCATGGATTGATTATTGGGCCTCTCTTTTCACTTGCCTGTGTTAAAGATGAGCTGCATAATGCAAAATCCAACCAAAAAAAAAAAAAAGATGTAGAATTGGAGAATTAAGAGAGGTTTTCTTCTATTTCGTAAAATGTTGGAGTACCATGTTTTCTTTCCTTAATATCATAAAAATCAAGTTGGATCAAGTTCAAAGTTATTACATGCGAAAAGTGTAATATATTTGTTATGAGATTATTATACTTTAAAAAAATAATCAATTACAATAACATCTATAATGTGAATGATTTAGTACAGTAGTCGTATCTGATTCACTTTTCTTATTTATTTCATTCAATTAGATGTCTTGATTTCACTTAATACTTATAACCCTAAACTCTAATTAACAAATACCTTATGTTATAATGGAATTTAATTTCTTAATCACAAATCGGCGAACAACAACAAGATGAATCAAAGAGAAATCAGGAGAGAGAGAGAGAGATAGATAGATAGATGTTTGGGAGCCATGTCTAATAAGTCTCATCAAACATAACTAATTAATGCAAGAAAAGTGAGTGGGATGAATGGGCCACAAAAGTTGTCTGTAATTATTAATGCATACATATGAATTAAGTGCTTTATTACTTATTGCAAGACTGAGGACAAAAAAGCAGACAGTGAGGAACCCTATCATGATCACTGCTGCCCCAAAAGAGTTCACTATATATGATAAGCCTTTCAATTTTGTTGCTTAATTATGACCGGAAACCTCTACAATTTTACAAGATGTATAGCAATAAGACTATACTGAACCTGACACCCCCCAAGTAAGTAAGCATGGTGTCAAAAGGGCTTCTGCTTTCTTGTAATCTTTGACTCATTGGAGACTAACTATTAATCCAAGCTTAACTCAAAAAGTTGGACTATTGATCCTGGTGCTCCTGGACCAGCAATCCCAGGAGATCTTGCCTTCTCATGTGATGAAGGGATGTGATTTCTTGAGAGAGTGGCTATTCTTAGGAGTCATCTTGATTGACAGACAGACATCATGTGCTAGCTAGAGAGCAAGAGTTTTCAAAGGAAATAAAATATCAAAAATATGTATGCTAATTATGCATATATGAGTACGTACTCCAACAATTTTTATCTCTCTTAAATTGTTATTCTCCTTTTCTTTTTCAAATCAACATAGATTTCCTGGTTTTTAATGGCTTGTTTTTTAATAATAAGTTACTAAGTGATTATTTAAACACCCAATATCTCAAAATTTTGGAGGAGTAAATGATTTTTGTAAAATTGCAAGAATTTGAAACTCTGTCTCAATATTTGGGCAGTTTGATGGTGTTGATATGTTGCATGATAGGGGAGGGTAGTGGTGATGGACAAGACTTAAAGCTTAAAACAACTGAGAAAAAGGTATGTTGGAAGAACCCTAGCTACCATGCAACCTACACTACTACTTTCCTATACTATTCTAATAACAATTATGACTGACTCACTACCTACCTACCTATACAATAATTCAGATTCACTTATATTATCAATAACAATTAGGTGTAATTATCAATCTGCTTTCTTTTTGTTTTTCTTTTTTCACAAGTGTGTTATATACGTAATAATTGGGAGGGGAGCATAGATCTGTCCTTTCATGAATCAACCCTAATCCTCCTCCTTGCTCCAAAACCTAGCTAACCTTTGAGTCTCTGTCTCAGATTCAGACACCCCCAAATTCCTACTGCCTCAACTCTGATGATGCAGGATTGCAGGTGCTTCACTTTACATCTACCACTGCTCCTACTACAAGCATTACTACATTTAGTTTTCCTTTCTCAAACTTATATGTATATATCCAATGGAGTGTGTTAATAAAATTTGTATTAACTCGTGTTCATATCATATAATTTATTTAAATTATTTAATAAATAATATATATATATATATAAATAGAGACTTTTGAATTATCTATATGAAAATATTTTTCAAAAATGTTGAGAATTCTACCATAATATTTGAATTAGTTTTTTGAGTGTTTTGTAGAGATAAAGAGAGAAAAACAAAGATAAATAATCGTGTATTAGAGATAATATGTATGTTTGGATTTATTTTTGAAAATAATTTAAAATAAGTATTATATGTTTAAAGACAAAAATTACTACTCATTTTCAAATCATATTTTTTTTTATATATATTTATGTATATGTGTGTGTTTATGCTAAAACAATTAAAAATACCTAAATAAGGTGGGGTATGTTTTGATTTGTTTCAAAAATAATTTGAAAATGAAAACAAACATAGTGTACCTTGTTTGGAATCATTTTCGGTTCGTTTTGAAAACTTTAAGATAAACATAGATGACAAAGGGTTTGATTCGGAACTATTTTTGAAAATATCAATCAACAAACACATTTTCTATTTTGAGAAATACGAATACATTAACGTGAATGGATCAAGCTTATCTAAGATGTGATTACGCAAAAAATACCATAAAATTTTAAGTCTTTAACTAAACATTCCAATAAATCGGGTTTACGATTTTCTACGAGTGGTATCGAGTTTGAATTTGGATGGGTGTGTGATCCTAATGAGTGTGCATAAAAGCGAGACATCCATCGCAAGGGTAATTTGAAATGTCTCTTCAAATGCAGTAAAAGTAAAAAAACATTTATTCGTTTATTACAATATTGACATTTGTACGCCCTAATACATAATAAATACTTCACCGATATGATATATTTTGATTCATACAAAGTAAGTACACAATTGGACAGAATATGTCGAGACAGAAACACAACTGAAGATGTTCAGTTGTATTCATTCATTGTCATAGGATAAGAGGGAAAAGAGATTCCTTGACTCTCTCTCTCTATAATGTTGTAGTAATTTGTGAGGAAGGAAGAGTGAAAATTTATTGTAATAGACAGAAGGGACATTTTGGGCTGCCCCACAAATCATCACCTTTATATATACTTCCTCATGTAATTGCTGTCTTCTCTTTTTTTCAACAGTTTACACTCGACATTTAGTACTATCAATCTTTTGAACAAGTACTGTATCAGTTAAAATAAGCCAAAAGGTTCATTTTCAACAAAGTTTTCTGAGAAAAATATCGTGCTCAAATTAAAAATTGGCCGCAGTCAAATTTGAATTAATTTTATAGTAATATATGTATTATTATAAAAAAATAATTATCTTTACATTATAAATCGTTATGACCTAATAAAGCCTATGTCAAATCAACAATATCTATCACAATCGAACAAAAACGATACAAAAATTTAAAAACTTGACCATGATTAAATTCACATTCGTCTTGATGATCAAAATATTTATTATATTTGAGCTGTACTAGTCGTTGTGCAGCCATAATTAATATTTTTTTACATTAATTGTTGAAAAATTCTGATGAGGTCCTTACTATTTTTAAGGTCAAGAGAAAAAGTTACCATAAATATTAAATACTGGGTCGTTATTGTTCTTGGTGTACGTAAAAATCTAGCAAAACCCATCTATTCATTTATAGTAGATAATCTTAATATTGATATGTTGGTTTTTTGGTCAGAAAATGTGAGACTGCAGAGTTAAGGATTGAAGGGCAACAGGATGATTACACAGTGTATATTTTTGCCTGTGTAAATTGGAATGAGACAATTCATATGTGATTATTTGCTGTGAGAGCATCTTTAATTAATGTAGATAAGATGGACAACATTAATTTTTCACAAACCACAAAAACAAATGAATAGTATGTTTTTATCATATTTGTCTGTATTAGATCCTGTTGGAGGTTGCCCCATGTTTTATAAAACGACTTGATATTTAACTTTATTTGAACTGCACACGGCTCGAGCAGAAACCTTGGAGTAAAGCCATGTTAATTACTTACATTAATAGAGTTATAGTTTGCAATGGATTGATTTTTTCAGGCAGAAATGCAATGGGTAAACTCGGATCTGGAGTTGTTCAAACCTCAAACTCAGACCATCAAATTTGTAAAAACTATGAGCCATATTTTTTGTAATAAAATGTCCAAACGCACTAATTTCATTAATTTGAAGCCTCAAGACTTGTTGCATTTGTTGTGGTGTTCTATTGATTCACATGAATGGGTTAATGTCTTTTAGTTATAAAATAAGGTAAATTACAATGACCTATTATGAGGTTTGACATAATTATAAGTATTCTTTTATTTTTTGAAAATTACAAATACCCATCTAATATTTGATGAAATTATGTAATTTTTGGATGGAGGTATGAAATTGTCAACATTGCCCTTACTGTATTTTTTTAAAATTAAAAATTTATAAAAAAATCGAAAATGGGATGGATAAATTTTTTTTAAAAATTATAAAAAAAATTATCCACTTAGTCCATAAAAAAATATTTTTTAATAAACAAATAAAATTATAATTTTTAGTCCACAAGAGCATTTTAGTCAGTTTACCATAAAAATGAATGAAAACCTAATGGATTAAGCTAATTGTTATACGGCCGTTAAAATCATGAGGGTTTTGTAATTTTTCAAACAATAAGAGGGTATTCGTAATTAAGTCAAACCTTAGGGAATGTTGTTGTAATATACCCTAATATACATATATATATATATATATATTTGCATGATCCAATTTTTAAATACCAATATAAATTCGTCAAATGAACATTAATCATCACTATTATAGTTGATATGGATCCACCCATTTATTGCGAAAATTATTGAATTTCCATAGAAAATTTCGGAAAATGGTCTTGCACATTAAGGATCCACACTGTTTTTGCATGCTTAATCCTGTCTGACCAGACCTGATGATATCATAAAATTGCTCAATGCACCATAAATCCATGACATGCAATCTTTTATATAATGTGATTGGTTCAAATGAATCAAATTCACAATTCTCTTGAAATATTAAATGTCAAGCACGTAATTATATTGCTCAAATGAATTGCATTTGTCCTCGAATCAATGTTATTAGACTCAGATATTAAAGGGTTATAATTGAAACTTACCTAGTGTTTTCCTTATATTTGCAGATTGAGGAGAATAGGTCATGTAAGAAGTGGACATTTGTAAGCAATTTACTTACACTGCATAGGTACTATAAAAAAAAGGATTAAATGCAATTTTCGTTCTCTAACTATAGCCCAATCCCATTTTAGTCCTTTATCTATTTAGGGTTTGAATTTGGTCCTCTATGTAATTAAATTGCTCAATTTTAGTCCTATTTTGACTGGAAAAAAACCAAGGCCGCCGGAAATTTACACGTGGCTCCTACGTAGACATTTAAATTGGGGCTGCGATCTCATTGGTTGAGATTTAATGACTTGGTAATTTTCGCATTTTAAAAAAAAAAATTACATGGCCAAACACTCACCAAACGGCCATCGGACGGCGGCGCAACGGACAACGACAGCGAGAAGATGAAAATTGCAAGATCTTTGTACACAGTTGATGAAAAACGACGGGACTGGTCTCAAACAACTTGCAACGACAAGAGGAAGCGAACAGTGGTGGTCCGCGACCGTGGGTCGGCGTGACGACGGAGAAAACGGCGGCGAAATGTGGTTTCGCGGCGGACAACGATCGAGAGCTTCAAGTGGATGTATCTTTTCGCCTAGTTGATGAAAATTGGTGAAACTAGTACCATTAGAACCGCAATGAGCAGGCGAATCCAACGGTACCAGTCCGCGATTGTGGGTCGGCGTGACGGCAGAGAAAACGACAACGGAATGTGGTTTTGCGGCGGACAACAATCGAGAGCTTCAAGTGGATGTATCTTTTCGCCTAGTTGATAAAAATTGTTGGAAACTAGTACCATTAGAACCGCAATGAGCAAGCGAATCCAACGGAACCAGTCCGCGACCGTGGGTCGGCGTGACGGCGGAGAAATCGGCGGCGGAATATGGTTTCACGGCGGACGATGATCGAGAGCTTCAAGTGGATGTATCTTTTCGCCTAGTTGATGAAAATTGTTGAAACTAGTACCATTAGAACCGCAATGAGCAGATGAATCTAACGGTATGATTTGAGACCGTGGGTCGGCGTGACGGAGGAGAAAACAGTGGCAGAATGTGTTTTCGCGGCGGCCATGTAATTTTATTTTTTTTTAAATTCAAAAATTGCCAAGTCATTTAAATCTCAACCAATGAAATCTCAGCCCTAATTTAAATGTCCACGTAGGAGCCACGTGTAAATTTCCGGCGGCTTTGGTTTTTCCGGCTAAAATAGGACTAAAAGTGAGCAATTTAATTACATAGAGGACCAAATTCAAACCCTAAATAGATAAAGGACTAAAATGTGATTGGGCTATAGTTAGAGGATGAAAATTGCATTTAATCCTATAAAAAAATAATTGTATATGTACTTTGTTATATAATAATAGTGTAGATGTGAAATGACCTTATTGCAAATTTAACTTTAGTTCATTAACGTACATATGGGAGCAATGAGGGTAGTCAAAAAATTTTCCATGCTAAAATTTGGACAGAATAAACATTTTCAAGTCCTTGCCTGAGTATATTACTATTGCTGATAACTCAACCCAGAATACAGACTTGGGCCCATCATATCAAGTAAAAAACAATTTTTTTTTTTAAATTGAGCTAATTATCTAGCCTAATTCAAAAAAGCAAACTAGTCCGTAGAATATGCTAAGCTAATAATTTAATATGAAACATCAAAGTTGATTATAACCAAATAATTAAAAAGGGAAAAATGCAATTTTGATCCAATTTCTTAGGGGTAGTGGCACTTTTAGTCCATAATCATTCTAAAATATCGATTAAGGACAGTAATTTTCAAAAAGTATTAATTTTAGTCCAATTTGCCTTAATTTGATCGGAATTCATCAATTTGCCCTAATTAGGAATATTTCACTATGTGAATTTTGCCTGTATGGATTAAAATAATATGATTTTCTTACTTGGCAATAGTGACATGTTAAAATAAAACACATCACCATTGTTTGTCAAATCTCCCATTTTATTTTAAATTCATTTTATTCCTGCCACACCTCACTTACTGCAGCCTCCACCGTTGTCGACCGGTGCCTGAAAGTTTTTTCGGCGAGCTTCCGACCACGCGCATCACCCTCCGCCTCACCGTTAGCAGGCAACCTTAGCTCCACCACGCGTGCCCTCATTGGACAAAAGACACACCCCTAATCGCAACCAACAAGTTTCAATCTAACCCTAGATTTTTCTTTTTTTCTCGCCGTTGATTCACAGTCGTCTAAATGCCATTTTCTATCACACCACCACCAAAATACTCCCTAGCTCACGACGATTAGTTTGAGCCTATTCCCATCAATTACAACTACCAGATTGTTGTTTCACAGTTCATCTCCTCATTCGCGACCTAACCCTAGATACCCCTTTTTTTTGTTGTCAATTTGCCTCCATTTGAATGTCATTTTCTGTCACACCACCATCAAAATACTCCCCAGCTCATAGCAACCATTTTGAGTCTATACCCATCCATTTTGGTTATCAAATTGCTATTTTTTGGTTCATCTCCTCATTTGCTTTCACGCTATTGTCGTGCCTCTCTTTACCAATCGTTGCCGTCAGCCCTACTGATCCGCCTCGATCACGTTTGACCTTGATCAATGATCTCGACCTCCCACGTCACCGATTTAGATATGTTATCTGAAAACAAAACACAAAGCTAGTCGGGATCGTCCCGACGATGATACTCCGATGCTTAAATCAGATGCTGAGATCGAAGGTAAAATTCGGCGATCTAAAATATAAGTGCAGAGAGATAGTGTACCTTTTCTCAGTGTGGACTTAGAGTATTTATAGACAATGGAAGTTGGGTCCCACTTGCAGGACATGTATCAGCTCCATCTCACCCATGCAGTGACTAAGCTGCTTCTTCAATGGACACCTGTCCGATGAGTATTGCGGATCGGATTCGGGTCCCCTAGGCCCGATTTGGGACGTCATCAAACCACAATGTGTCACATGTGATCCTGTGACCTCACTCTGCGACCTCGTTTATGTTCTTTATCCGCCTCGACTTGCGATTTTCTATGCCACCAACCAACAACACCTTATTTTAATCTCCTTTTCCTTGTGACATCCTCATCACCTACCATTCTGCTGGACCACCACTTTATGTCCTCATGACGAGCATTCCTCCACGAGTTGTTTTGTCTCCGACCCTTCCTCTCCCGTAACCAATGCCTTCGTTTTCCATCGCTACCCCAGTCTCCCCTCACACGTAGGTGTTTTCCTCTTTTTTGACTAACAAGGTGAGTTGACAGGGGTGATGTTTCTTTTTTAAACAAATCACCTTGCCACGTAAGCATAAGCTAAAATATTAATTTCATCCATGTATGCCAAGTCGTCAAAATTTGGAGAAATCCCCAAAATAAGGAGGTTACGTGCGCATCATCACAAAATTTTGATAAAAATTAAAAAATTTTATTCTTAAATTAACAATGCTAAAAAATTACTGTCCCGATTTACTGCATTAAAATGCCCTGAACCAAAAATACTACCTTTCAAAACTAGATCAAAATTGCACTTTGCCAATTAAAAATTAGTAGGATTATTGAGATGATATTGGAATGGCGAAGATAGAGCAAGAAGTGGAGAATACAGTAGCAAAGAAGTGGAAGCGCGTAGGACAAAGAAATAGGTGAATAATAGCAATAGTGAGTTGGAGTAGAATATATATATTAGGAACAGGAGTTGTAATTCCGCGCCCCAAAACACAAACACAAACAGCCCATGTACACCATCCATCACCCATCATCCGTCACCATATAACACTTCACTAAACTACGCCTCGATTTGATCGTTCATCACTACTACGCTTTCTTTTTCTCTCTAGTTTGCCAGTAAGTAATGGCAGTGATTCAGTGGCAGTGCAAGAAAAGAAAGCGAGAGTTTTCATTGGGAAGGTAAAACTATAAGCTTTGCACCCCAAACAACTCTCTCTCTAACCTAACACATCTCAACTCAACATACCCCCCTCTTCTTGTATTATTATCCCTATTATTACAAATTAATGAACCCCTTCCATTCCATACATATATACGAACACACACACACACACACCCGACACACTACTCTCCCCCCCCCCCCCCCACCCCTGCAAACACCGCGTGCTCTCTGCAGATCTCTCTCTCTCTTTTCCTCACTGCGTTTCTTGCTTTCTTTTGTTGTCTGTTCAGAGAGAGAGAGAGAGAGAGTTAGTGCTTCTTGTTGTTAATAAGCAGAGAGAGAGAGAGAGAGGCACTTCCAAAGGCAAAAGATAAACCTGAACAGACTACTTTCTCAGACCCATAAATCCAAGAACAAACAACCCTTCATCAACTGACTACAGACTACCACTAACTACAACTATTTAGGATTTTCTGTAAAAAGGCTGAACCAGTAAGCACAAAACTCGGGAGGCCCCTGCTAGCTAGCCTACATTATTCATAAAGACCAAAAAGATTGCTTATGCGTGTGTACAACTGGAAAGAGAGTGAGAGACAGAGAGACAGAGACATGGTGAGTGAGTAGTGCATAAAGTTCAAGGGTTTATAGGGGAAACTGAAGGGGCACCAGCAGGAGAACAACAAGAGAAATTCAAACAGAGAAAGTTGGGCGAGAGAGAATAATGGAGGGGACTGGTGTTGGCTCAAGTAGCAATTCTTGTCTCATGGCTTTTGGAGAAAATAATAATAATGGGTTTTGTCCTATTATAATGATGCCTCCCATGGCTTCTTCTCACCCTAATCCCGACACTGCAAATACCCTATTTCTTCCTCTTCCTCTTCCCACCACTACTCATCAAAACCTAAATCGTGACAGCGCCGGCGGCGGTTCCTCTATGATGCTTGAACAACATCATGATAACCATAGCAACAATAATACGAGCACTGGATATTATTTCATGGAGAGTAGTAATGATGCTGCAGGCAGCCGCTCCTCCGCCAAGGCAAAGATCATGGCTCATCCTCACTACCACCGTCTCTTGGCTGCTTATGCTAATTGCCAAAAGGTAAAATTGGTCATGTCTACCTATCTTCACAGAGATAAGTAAACTTGAACCTTAAACTTTTCTCAACCTCGGATGAACTGAAAAATCAAAGTTGTACACATAGTTTCTCCGGGTGGCAGCACAATATTTTTTGAATATATAACTTGAGTGGTTTTAAAGGGTGTGCGCGTGAGATCGTGTGGATTTTTGTGAGAGAGGCTTCCCAAATCTGTTTTGTAGAACACCCGGCCAGAGTCAAGAAAGTAGTGTCAACTAACAAAAACCCTTGCAGAAAAGAGAGTGATGAGAGAGACAGTGATGACAGATTTCATTCAGATCATTATCTTTCTGGAACTGATGTGGACTTTTGAGACAGATAGGAGCGCCGCCTGAAGTGGTTGCGAAACTAGAGGAAGCCTGCGCCTCCGCCGCTGCGATGGGCCGCCACGGAACAAGCTCCGTCGGTGAAGATCCGGCGCTGGACCAATTCATGGAGGCCTACTGTGAAATGCTGGCAAAGTATGAACAAGAACTCTCAAAACCCTTCAAAGAAGCCATGCTTTTCCTCTCAAGAATTGAGTGCCAGTTTAAGGCCCTCAGTCTATCTTCATCTGGTTCTGGTGATAACCCCTCTTTTGTCTCGCTCTCTCTCTCTTCCACCCTTGCCTGTATTCATTCTCTTTTTATACTTGAACCAATGACATTTATTCTTCTCAGATCTTACTGTTTGGAGTTAGATTACTGCTTGATGTCGTGTGTTATAATTTGTAATGAATGCTTGCATGTGCATGTTTCCAAGAAAATGGTTTCTATTTTCTACAGAAAGAGTTGTGTTTTTCCAGATGCAGTTCCTCCATTGTTTAATGGCTTTCTCTTTCTTCCACATTTATATATTCTATGTTTACATGTTTTATTTTTTAGCTTTTAAAAAATAATTGTTGAACAATTCTTTAAGCTGTTTCTTTTGTTTCACTATTATCCGCGTGAATCATTTGAATGCAAGTTATCTAATTTAATACTCTAACCTAGGTTTACCATCCATACAACAGTGACTTCTATTCCGGCATTTGGTCTTCTGTCTTCCCATTTCTTCATCTGGAAATATTTTACAAAATTTAATTAGCTGTATCTGCATATATTTCTTATTCTTACACAATTGTCTAAATTTCAACAGTTCTTTTTCCAGTGTGATCGTATGATTTGATAGTACTAAACCCCTATTACAAATGTTTGAAGAAGGAAAAAGATGAAAGTAGTTTGACACCCTTCCCCCCTTTGGAAAATTGTTTCCATTTATCAAATCTCAAAAAGTAATTTCTTACAGTCAATGGAGGTGTTAATATTTGTGTGGAAAACTTGGTTTTAGAATTAAATGGGTCCAGAAAGACCTAATTTGATTATTGTGTTTCTCTGACGTTGATTTAATGTTTCCCAAATAATCCTTATTTTTTCTCTTTTTGGTGTTTGACATTAAGGCACAGTTGTTCTTGTACGTAGTTGTAATTATTCGGTCTAAGCTTTCATTCAAGAGTTGAATTTGTCATTTATTGGAAATGGTCTTAGTCAGAACTATCATGTGCTACCTTTGAAATTGATAATTGGATACTGAAGGCTGTCGTATTTCTAGTGATGCTTGATGAGCAGCTCAATGATTTTTCAGTCTGAGGGACACTCTGAATTGACATGCTAATCGATACGAGATCAAGATTTGGTGAAATCAGGCCATTATGTGTTGATTAATTTGTATAGATAATATACAGTTGAGTATAGGAGTTGATAATTCCGCCATACTTGTGTCATGCAATTCGAGAGGGAGGGCTTTTTTATATACACACAAAAGAATTTTAGTCTCAGAAATTGCACTTTAATTTAATTTGAAGGTGGAAGTCTGCTAATGCCTACATTATATTATGTTCATGCTGGTGGGAGTTGGGATATAACGACTTTGCTTCAAGCATGCATGATTTGCTTCGCATATATTTACTTCATACATGACCGCGTTGCCCTTCAGTTAACTGCAGAAGGCACCGTAATGTGTCTTGATGAATACATTGGTTCAAGAGATTTAGTCTATCTGGTTTGAAACCATTATTTTCTTTATCTACTTATGTTGTACCTTACTCTAGAATCTTGCTCTGATAAGTTGTTCCCCGCTCCCACCCATCCCCCCCCCCCAAAAAAAAAAAAGAAAAAAGAAAGTTTCCAGTTATTGAAAATTATTATATATGGTGTTGTACCATGACCGAAACTCCCAAGTACTTATTCAGGTAGAATGTCCCCTTTAGGATAACACACGAACTTTATTTTGGTATTAATATGTGTTGCAAAGGAGATAAAAAGTGCAAGCTCGAGGTTAATTTGATCTATTACGAGGGTGACTTTTACTTGTGATTTCTCACGAGTATGATGCTTAGCAGCAGCTACATGTAACATTTCGATTCAAATGTCAATTGTTGAAGTTTGTTTTCTCTATATATAATATTATTAACTACATAGTCGAATTTGATGTGTTTATAATGAGAGAGTGATGGCATCAACTCCCGAAAAGTAGATGACTTTACTAGGTGATATGATCTTTACATTCTCATTTTCACAGCTTGTGTCGACGCAATGGAGAGAAACGGTTCGTCCGAAGAAGAGATGGATGTGAATAATAGCTTCATCGACCCTCAGGCTGAAGACAGGGAACTGAAAGGCCAGCTTTTACGAAAGTACAGTGGATATTTGGGCAGCCTCAAGCAGGAATTCATGAAGAAAAGAAAGAAAGGGAAGCTGCCCAAAGAAGCCCGGCAGCAATTACTCGACTGGTGGAGCAGGCACTACAAATGGCCCTACCCATCGGTACGCACATAATCTTACAATCAATCTACTCAAAATACGCCTGAATTTCAAGACTCAGTATGGTTATAATCCTTATTAACATATGATGTAAATTTTATACACGTGGTATTTGTACGATACCGATGAAATAGGACCTGCAATAGAAAATCTAATCCGTTATTTCATGTGTGCTAACAGGAATCCCAGAAGCTGGCACTGGCTGAATCGACAGGTCTGGACCAGAAGCAAATAAACAACTGGTTCATCAACCAAAGAAAACGGCACTGGAAACCGTCGGACGACATGCAGTTTGTTGTGATGGATGCCACACACCCCCACTATTACATGGACAATGTTCTTGGCAATCCTTTTCCGATGGATATCTCGCCGGCGCTTCTTTAAATTAAAAGATTAAAAACTAGGAGTCGTAACTATGTGTGAGTATGCAAGTGAATTCCCTCCAACTGCCACTTGTGTGTCATATTGTTCTTACTTATGGGTCGGAATGTAAGCCACTGACTTCTATATTCAGACTATGCTAGTAATATATAACCTGCTGGCCTGGATTTATTTCTTAGTTAACTCATTTCATGTTAGTTTTCAGCTGTTCAACTCTCTTATTGTAAATTGATAACATAGAGGTGTTTGCAATAATTTTCGATTTCGTGATGGGAATAAGTTATAAAATATTGTTTAAGTTAAATAGTACCAAAAGTTTAAAAGTGTTTGAAAATAAAATTAAAATTTCAAAAAATTGAAGTTTGTGAATAAAAAATTGATAAAGAGTTGTGTATAATTTATTTAAAAAATTTAAAAATAAATGAAAATTGTTTTCAGTTTATTAATTTTGGGAATAAGTTGATAAATACTTAAAATCGTATTTACAAACACCCATTATATAAATTAGCTCATGTCTTTGTATAATGATAAGTAGTATTTGGGTGAATGTAAATTGTAATTACAAGTTGAGGGGTATATTTATTATATTAAAAAAATATGAAATATTAGTGTAATTAAACTCAATTTGAAAGGGTGTGGAGTATTTGATTAAGTAAAAATAGATTGTGTAGAGGGTGAGTAAGCCCTGGTTCGGGCCCATATACAGAAATATTGGGCTAGATTGGGTCAAGCTCTGAAACACTATTTAACTGCTATCTTTATTTAAATATCATTTCTTGTTTCATCTACTATATAATTTTATGTAAAAATAAATAAATAATATAATAATAGTAATTGCGTGATTAAATAAATTTAATTGAATTTTTATATTATAAATATATGAAAATTTAATTTAAATTATAAATTTGACAGTGAAGTGAGGGTGAGGTGTAAGAGGATGTCAACTCCTAATCACAGGATTAGCAGCGTTAATTAACGCATAAAACCTGGTTCAACATTCATAAACATGCTCCTAATTTCCAAATAAATAGCAGCCAGCCGAGCCAGAGCCTAGTCCACATGAGTACGAACGAAGCAGCTCTCTAGGGTTTGTTTTGCCGCAAATATTTACCCCAAAATAAATAGAATTCTAGGGTTTATAAACCCACGGTCTGCTTCTTCGGCAGCAGCTCCAACAATGTACCTTAATTTTCGGTACGTTTTTCCTTCGAGATTCATGATTTGACGGGAATCCTTCGTGGTTCATCTGTTGCGAGATACTGCTTTTGATCGTGTCGTCGAGGGGAGAGTTGCGGCTTCTCAAGTGCACTGGAGAAGATACTCTAGAGATTAGCAGATTTTCCCACTATTCAATGGCCAAGACAAGACCCGGTAAAAGAGACGTTGATTCTTACACCATTAGAGGCACCAACAAAGTTGTTAGAGGTATATGTTCCGAGAATTACGTGTAATGCTGTTTGTTGATTGTGAGGTTGGCTTGTTAAGGGTGAAGCCGTGAAATGGTTTTTGGTGCTTGGTTATTCATTTCGGTAGCAATGCACTGGCAGCTCCTTGTGCATGCATGTTTATGTATTACATTTCTTTTCTTTTCTTTTGGAATGGTAATGTAAAATAAAGAAAATGTTAGTTTAATTGTGGTAATAAAAAGGCTATACTGATCGTTTTAAAACTGTGCTATATGGATTTATGTTCCTTTGCGGCATGATGATTCATGATTGAAAAGTTACATGCATAAAAGTGGCTTTCGGCTCTAGGTACCATGTAAGCGCTAATTCTTCTTCCTTTTTTTAAGTGCGTGTGTTGGCAGTAACAAGCTTTCTTGGCTTTTTGCTACCTTATGTAAGTTTCTTTTTTTTATTAATTTTGGTGTTGATTCTTGTAATTATGGCTCTGCCCGAATCGCTCCATATGGATATTGGATTTCTTTTCTGATTGCGTCCATGTCGATTTGAAGCTGGAGATTGCGTCTTGATGCGTCCATCAGAGAGTGATTCAGCCCCTTATGTGGCACGCGTAGAGAAGATTGAGGCTGATAACCGTAACAATGTGAGAGTTCGTGTAAGGTGGTACTACAGGCCCGAGGAAGCAGTTGGAGGACGGAGACAGTTCCATGGAGCAAAGGAATTGTTTTTGTCAGATCACTATGACGTTCAGAGTGCTCATACCATTGAGGGAAAATGCACTGTTCACAGTTTCAAGAATTATACTAAGCTGGAGAATGTTGGTCCTGATGATTACTATTGTCGTTTTGAATATAAACCTGCCTCTGGAGCTTTCCTTCCAGATCGTGTGGCAGTGTGAGTACTGCTTAGATTTTGATTTTTCCTCTGGTGTCTTTTCGTAATAGCGTAAGTCTGTGACTTGGTATGTTCAAGAGATATTAAATGCTGTTCTTGTGATCACATGTTGAAAGGTATTGCAAATGCGAGATGCCCTATAATCCAGATGATCTCATGATACAATGTGACGAATGCAAAGACTGGTACATTACTTGCTCCCTGTCTCTAGTATTCTTTTTCCCTTCAAAATGTAGATAGCTCATAAAGTTCAGATGTTCTCTACAATCAGATGAATCTGGCTTTTGAGATTGTGGATATTGAGCGAGTAGGATGAAATTGTCCAGGAGTGTGATTCGATTGGGTTTCGATTAGGATTATCCACTAAGTGTGTTGATTGGTTTTGCTCAAATGAACTAATAACAGTATGCTGATATAATTGTTTGATTTTTTTTTCTCTCTCTCTCTTTAAATCATGCAAAAACAACTGTTTCTTCTGGTTAGAGAGAACTGAGCGAACTCTGACTCATGGTTTACTTCTTTTGATGGTTACTCAGACTCAGTTACATTTGACTGTATTTGTGCTTCACATTGCTATAAGATTGTTGTACCTTCGGTCTCCTGAACCAAACACATGGTTCGGGTGCCTTGCATAGCATAATCTGTCAATTCAAGAGGTAGACCTATAATATTGTGATATTGCCCTTTCTTGTGTTTGTATTGGTTTATGTAGGTATCATCCTGCTTGTGTAGATTTGACAATAGAACAGGCAAAACAGCTAGACCACTTTTTGTGCTCTGAACATGGATCTGATGAGGATGTAAAGAAGTCTCATAAAACCCCACTCACAAATGGGAAGGTAAAGCTAGCATGCTTGTTGTGCCTTCAAAAAGCTTTGCCCTTTTCATCTTGTCTTGTTCAATTTATTCTCACACGAACAATTCTCTACGTGGATTGTGCTTCCTGCTTGTTCTCTTTGTAGATACATGCCGTACAGTATAGGATCTCATAACTTCATCTTGTTACTTCTGTGATCCACGAGTCTTTGTAAAGAATTAGACACATTGCCCTTGTGCATGCTTGAATACCCTTTTGCATACCCATAGTATATCTACGAGGCATGTTTCACTATTTTTGCATGTAAAATATTTATTCTTTCAGCAATTTTATCCAAATTATCCCCATTACTTTGTGTATTGCTAAACAGAGGTCTTTATTTTCCTGCAGGCAGAGCCCAAGCGCCAGAAGAAGTAATCCAGCCATTCCTGAGGCTGTTATGCAGGAATGCTAAAATACTTGTATGTATGCTGCTGATATTTTGAGCATTGTACAGGGCAGAGAACTGGTCCTCTGCTTAGACTAGTGGCTCACTGTAATTAATGTCCTTAGCAAAGTCGATGCATGTGTATGCGACCTTGTAGGCCATGTATGGCAGAGAGACGAGTCAGTCAATTAACTTGCTCTGGAGGACATCTCAGCTATGTATTATTTGATCTGTTAATATTTTGAATGTGAAGTTTCTGCATTTCATTGCTCTTGCTAGGGTTAGTTCATTTACGTTGAGCAGGGTGAGCCTTTCCAGGTGTCGGTCATTTCCCATCAGATTGAAGTTAACGTGCATTTTGCACGTATGGATTGTGCCTTACGAAATGTATAAACTTAAGTTCACAGAATATTAATCAACTTGACGTGGAATCCAGTCCTTGCAAAGTGACTCTGGTATCTGTTCTGATTTCCTTGGATTCAGACCCGCCCCCCCCCCCCCCCCCCACCCACCCACCCAATATTGAGCTTTCTGATATCTTTCGAATCACGGGTCCGTAGAGCCGTAGAAGAGCGTTCTTGTAGCTATATCATTGGGAGGTAATTGAGGTAAAATTTTGTTCTCCTCTGATGTGAGACCTCAGTTGCAAGATTCTTCATGTATTTCTTTATTATTCTTGCAATAATCCCACCAAGTGAAGGTTATTTTAGTAATTTCACGCGAACAATTTATCTTAACTACTGTGAGTAAAAAAAGAATTAAGTAAAGCTGTTAACTGGTGATCCCAATATAGATTGGCACAACCTTTGAGTGGAGCACCTTTGGCGTGGGGAAGAAGTAAATAAATAAATATTGTATATAGAGATCTAAGAATAGAAGACTTGTTTTTAGCACTGCACCTTTAGTATTCAAAACTTTGCTAGTTTAGACGTCCTTTAGTATTCATCTTCACCTCAAGTTGTGCTCAAGGAGATCACCATCAGAGAGCAGTCGGCATTTTCATCTCCCGTGGTAAGCGCGCAACATGTTAAGACAGTCTGGTCTGGTACACAAAAGTCAGTCGTGTTACTGAATCGGACTGGAACCGTAAAGATTAAGGTTTCTATATAAATAGCTAAAAGTTGGGAACGATTCTGGGCTCTCATAACCATGATTTACAGATTTAGTTTCTTAAGTTTGTTTGCATACATTTGATTTACACCGTGAGTTGAAGTTGTTCAAATAATTTTTCAAACTCCTCGAATTCGAATGACTTTTTCCCCATAACGAAGCTCTTTTGCAAGTGCGGATTTGATCTTGCGATAAAAACACAAGGACTGGGGGAAATTGTATGGGTTACAACAAATCGAAATTTTTAAGTAAATTTTGGGATTGGAAGATTAAGGTTTGTGAAGAGAGAAGATTAGGATTTCTCGGGTAGCAAATTGAAAGAATGGTTGAGTGGCTGCTTTTCATCCCATTTCCCCCTTCTGACCTTTGCTCTTATTCCATTAGTTTCTGTTAGAAACTTGACCATATGGATCAAATGTGTGGAAAAAATAGATCATTCGAAGGACAAAATTTGTAAGTGGTGAAACATGAAAGACCAAAAGATTTCAGTAACAAAGTAGATAGACGAACAATGTGATTCTTCCGATAAAAGTTTGTTTCCAATGTAATAAGGGACAAGTATATCTCTCTATTTGAAATTTTATGTAATTACATGAAAAATTACATTCAGTATCCATAAGACCGTAACATTTAATTTCATTTAACAAATAAATCCATTCATTTTTGTTAATAAAACTCGCAATTTACTTGTTACAAAGTGATTGCAGGTCAAGTTAATATTTTCAAGCCAAATTATCCTTTTATATTTTCACCCATATAAGTGTAAATAACCTGTAATAAATCTGTACTAAGTTAATTTGAAATGAATATGAATTTTTATTTAACTTTTTTATTGATATCAACAAATTTCATGAATTTTACAAATGAATGAATCTATTTATTGGACTAGTGATACATGGCACACTCGATACGTGTGCAAGAATATTCAAAAATTATAAATAATTAATATTCTATTGATAAGTTGGTTATCAATTATAAAATAGCGACTATGAAAATATAAAAGTGTCAAAAATTGAGGAAGTTTGAGGGATATTTTATAAATTTATTTAAAATTACTATCCTGACCAAATTTATTAAAGAAAAAGAATGAGTTATAAGGCAAATTTGGATATTCAAAAATTTTGATACAACAACAAAATTTTCTTTTATAATAGTATAGATAATGACAAATATTAAGAATACTAAGTATAATTTTAAAATTGCAAAAGATTTATATGTTGTACCAAATTCCATAAAAAGGCGTTGTAATTATCCCATACAAAGATGCAGCCCGTCGGGTCCTAATAAAACCCCTAAATGAAGTTTATACTTCGAACCAGGATTGAAATTGTAAAATTTAGTTGCAACTAAAAGGGCTATTTTAACTTCTCTTTTAGAAATATAAATATAATTAGTAACTTTAAGACAAATATGCACTAAGGAAACTAGTTTGGAAGTAAGACTGTTTCAACTCAAGGAGACACAAAATATTACTTAATTCTATATTATTAATTACTCGTGTAAATAAGAAAGGCCTGTAACAAAAAACTACAATGTTGACACCATCTCTCTACTGGTAGTTTTGTATTAATAATTGCATATTTAAATTTAATCCATTTTATCATTTTTTATAATGATTTTATTTTCATTTTCTTTTATTTAATTAACTAATAAAATTTTATATTATATAAACATATCAAGTGTGTTGCAATCACTAGTGACTATTAATTGACAGCAAAGGAACAAAAGGCTGATATTTTTGTTCTTTGTTTTTTTTTTTTGTATGTTTCTTTAAATCAAATGGAAATAAATGAAGCAATTACCAATAAAGTATAAATAAGTGATTCTCTCCCGCAATGTATTCAAGATAATTACATTTCTTTGCATTTGTTATTTATAATTATCATTTTCTTCTCGGTTTTTGAGCAAGGCCAGTCGACCTTTGCACAATTGCACTCAAAATTGCAAAGGTTATGACCCTGCCAGCCTGATACCTGTTATAACATGTCACTTGGTTCATGATCTGGAGTCTTGAATGCAAAACCTGATTCCTCACTGGATCTTCTTTTGACAATGCTCGCCCTTTGCATCAATCGAACCAGCGCTTGCACAACTTCAGACATTGGGGGCCGAAACTCAGGTTCAGGCTGCATGGGAAAATGATAATAATTATGTGTAATTTGTAGCCCAAAGGCAATAGAGGTGAGCAAATGTCATGATGTAAGAGACCAAACAAGTCCCAGAGAAATTTGAATTATGGGGTTGTGCTCAAGCAGAATGCGGGAGACAGACAGCAATTTTACACATCCGAATTTTGTTCCAACCTCGACTTTTCTATTTCTCGCAATTCGCTAATAGGAGTAATTTGATAGACTAGGCAATTTTTCAGAGAAATGCTGCAGAAACTTCTGGTGTAGTGTTAGCAAAGAAAATTACCTGGACACAGAGGGCAATGACGTCTGCAAAACGGCTCAAAGACTTTGCAGGGTACATGCCATTTAGTGCAGGGTCCACCATCTTTGCTAAAGCATCAATATCATGGAGTTGAGGGGTGGCCCATCTTACAAGGGACTGTTCCGATCTCGCTCTTGAACTGACAGTGGCAACGAAATACAAAATATGAAAACAGAATAGAAAAGTCCATTGAAATATTCTAAAGCATATTGCCATTAGTAGACCATGTGAAATCAGATATACCTATCAAGAGGCTTCCGTCCGGTCAGAAGCTCCAGCATAACGACACCAAAACTGTATACGTCGCTTTTCACAGTGTATATTCCAGATAAGGCAAATTCAGGTGCACTGTAACCGAATGAGCCTATCATCTGGGTTGACGAAACCTATCAACATGACCAGGAAAATTTTAATCTTATATAGGTTTTTGACCTGCCCAGTTGTTTTACAGCATCAAAGTTGGTGCTCCGAAGGTTCAAAGAACTAGAATTTAAAATCCAGCAATAGACCAATCTTAATTTATCCGTCATTGATTTTTACATCCTACAAGCCTCAATATATATTGCTCTTTCAGTATTTGCATTCATCACCATGAAAAATAGTGAACAGCAGCTAAGCTGATGTATGGCATTTCATTTACCTGTCGTTCTGTATTTGGTCCCAGAGCAGCTAATCCACAGTCTGAAAGGTGGGGATTGAGTTCTTCATCCAGCAAAATGTTTGCCGACTTTAAGTTTCTATGCACAACAGAAGGTAAACACACTTCATGCAAGTACCTAATCAAGGAGAGAGAATTGATTTCAGCATTTGGTCCACATAGGAGGAGCTTGGTGTCTGTGTATGTGTAGGGTAAGTGTGGGTGCAAGTATTCAAAAATCATAACCATAACATACTCCAAAGCTCGTGCAGTGCCAAGTGCCACCCTAACCCTAGCATTCCATGTCAGCATCTTGCTCCTCTCGTCAGCAAAGTGCAACATATCATGCAAGCTACCATTTCCAATATAATCATGCACAAGAAGTCGTTGTCCGTGCTCAACACAATATCCAGCCAGTGCCACAATATTTGGATGCCTCAGACGTGACATATTTGAAATCGCTTCAAGGAAATTATCTTCCTCCTGCAGTGACAGTGCTGCACTGTCGACCTTTTTGATGGCCATAATCTGAACCCAAGAAAACATACAAATAAATTTTCATCCTACTAATGGACACAGGTCAGAACAAAAATATTTCCAATCCACAATGACACCACAACATTTTTGCAGCTCGATTTTCATAATTTGGTGCTGTCAACAGATAACCCTCAATCTGTATCAAGCATGATCTCATTTGAACGCTACAAATGACACCAGAAGAAATGAAGTTGCTAATTCCAGGTGAAAAAGGCAGGAGGCAAATTCCCAGCCCATATTGCATGTCAAACTACAGCTCAATTTGACAAGTAAAGATGATAGCATTCTCCAGATCTGCTAGAAAAGCAAATGCCATTACCTTCCCATTGGGGAATTCTGCTCTATAAACACGACCAAGAGAACCTTCACCGATCAGGTTCTCTTGACTAAAGCTATTAGTTGCAGTCTGAAGAGCAGCAACTGTATAAGAAGTAGCAGTTATTGGAGACTTCACTCTTTTTACAGATCCATTTTTCCCTTGCAACCTTTCCGCAGTCAAATTGTCAGCTGGTGGGGGCTTTAAGTCAGATACACTAGCTGTTGGCTTTGACCTTTGTTCTTGCATCTCCATATTCACTAGAGATAAAGCATGGTGCAAAATGAATGAGTAAAATTCATACCATAATAAAATGAACTCATACCAAATCACACACACAAACACCAATAAAAAAAAGAAAAAGAAACTTGGATCTTATCTACAATTTCCAGATGAATAAATTTGTTGATCTTGTATAAAGAAAAGCCGTAGCTATTTGAACTGGCATAACCCTTCTTCTGGTTAGCAAAGAACACAGCAGAAACACATGGCCCTTTCTGAACATACCCAAACTACTAGGGACATCAATCAAGTACATTTTAGCGGACAATATTTTGAAATGGTCATAGGTCAAAGTCATTAAAAGAAGAGAATAGTTACAAATAGTTAGAACTTAGATTGTGCTGAATCTGAAGTAGATGTCACAAGTAGTTGACTAGTTGAGGCAATAGGCAAAGCAAGCATAAAAAAGCAGGTCCAAGACAACATAAGAGAGTTTTCTTAGTGCAGCTTACATGAGGACTTGGTGGCACTGCATTTTTCGCTGCTGACAGGAAGACTTCCTGTTGAGGGTCGTGCAGCAACTTCCTTCTTGTTTCCCCTTCTAAGGCAAAAAACTAAAGCAAGCAGCAACAAGACTGCAGCAAATAAAGATCCTAGAACTATGCCTACAATAGGTCCTGCTGTCAACCCATTCTTATTTTCATTCTGTGAATTGCTTCGGTTGGAGTCAGGCTTATGACCACCAGGAGGAGTTTGCCGGCTGTGATTGCGTGATCTACCAGGAGGAGGTGAGGTATATGGTGGTGGAGGAGGAGCAGGACCATTTGCAAATGCATTTCCATCGTATCTGGTTCATAAAATGCTTTATGTGAGGCAATTTACTAGGATAAGAGCTTTATAAGCTTCTAATCAATTTCTATCGCCTGAATTCTATATAAACAACTTCAAGCACTTACACAAAATTGGGGATAGAATTTAGTTCTTGTGGTATCCACCCAGTAAACTGGTTGTTGGCGACATTTCTGCAGATTTTAGTATGAGTAAGAACACATGATATCGATGAAAAGAATCAACATCATCTGATCTTTCATTAGTTTCAGAAGGGAGGTTTTGCAGGGTGTGCAGGTGAGGCTTACAAATTTGTCAAAGGCAAACCAACTAGGATGTTCAAAGAACCTGTGAGCTGATTGTTTTGTACTTGACTGCAAACAAATATCACTCTTAAGTCAATAGCAAGGCAAGAGGACACAAAGAAGGGAAAAGAAAACAAAATTTCAAAAATCTTCAATATGTAATAGAATAGTTGTCATCATACTCACAGAGTTGAAAGATTTGTCAAAGATGCAAAGGAAGATGGGAGATCCCCAGTAAAATTGTTGAAAGATACATCCCTGAAATTGCCTTGTATTAGTTCACATTGTTAAAATGACTAAATCTATGAATTGCTGGTACAAAAACTGGATGTAAATTAGAAAAAGGAAAAAAGAAGAGAAGTGGTGTGGGATTCAAAGCCTTTTAAAAGAAATAAATGACGGGCAAATACAGAATTTAACAGCCAGGACTTGTTCACGAATAGGTATTCACGAAAAAAGAAACCAGCAACTTACAAAGTATCTAGTGCAGAATGATTGGCAAACATATCCCCAACTGTCTGAGACAACATGTTTCTGCTGATGTTCCTAAATGATGAACAATAGGTCCAGGCATTAGAAAAACGACGTAAAATCACCAGATAAGATAATGTGAAGAGCCTTCTTAATATCTTGAGGCACAGAAAATATGCCACTTACAGATAATTAAGTGAGCCCATATTAGATATGGAATAAGGAAGATTCCCACTTAAGTTGTTGCTCGCAAGGTTTCTGTACCAGGAAAAAAACACTTGGAAATTGATCATTTGGAACAATTACTAGCCACTATGAGAAGTAAAGAGTCCCATCAATAGTAAACATTACAGGCTTGTCAGGTTTGGCGGTAACTGATATGGGATTGAATCATGAATATTGTTGTTACTCAAATCCCTGCAGCATAAATAAAAGGTTAATAAAAAAAGAAACAGAAAAGCACCAGAACCAATCTATCCCACTGAAGAAACGGCTCTCTTACAATGTCTTGAGTGACCCAAGATTGTTGAGCAAGTATCCCATTGTTCCACTGAGTCCCAACCCGGATATCTGGCTGTTCCAAAATCAAGAAAAGAAGTTCTCATGAGCCTTAAAAACTATAGACAAGCCCTTGTATAAAAAAAAAATTCCAGGATGGTAACACTCACACAGAGACAACAGAAGAACCTTGACACGTGACTCCTTTCCATGACTCACCACATGGATCGCCACCACTTGATTTCCAGCCTGTTAGCTCTGAAGGACTATTCAGTGAAGTGTACAAAACTTGGAGCCCCTGAACTGCACAGAGCAGGAAAATGCAACTCAATATCTAGTTGAACATCTTCAAAGAGAGTCAGGCCAACACTTGAATCACAAATATATATAGTTGTTACGAAGCAACAAGGACACAAGGCTCTGCTACAAGTAACTAACACGAAAGAAGGCCCCACAATGACATTTGTATTATAACAGGGCCACAATTATGCCTTATCGTGCATGTTGAACTGGATGGACCACTAAATGCTGAATGGAAGCTAAAATTCCATAATTAAATGATTTTTTTGGACAATGGAATACTTTTTAACAGAACATTCTGGTTGTATTGAGACTTGTCATGTCCACTACATATCTGCTGAAATTAACTCCTGATACACCATCGAAAACATAACAAAGTATCATTACCAAATTGCTCGAGACTGTAGAAGTATTATGCAACAAACATGCATATTCATGGCACAAAGTTAGATAGTTTCTCTTCATATGCATATTATGCAAAACATCAACATCTTATGAAGCAAATCCTCAATCTTTAGTTTCCTTCAATTCTTGGGCTAACATTTGAGAGTATCCAAATAACTTGATATATACTTCTCATAATCATCTTTTTTACAAACATTTCCTTGCAGTTGCATTTCCTTTTGAAGCAAAAAATGTATGATAACTTTTCTTCATCACTTCCTCAACAAAATAGAATATCCAGAATAGCTTAAAGATTAAATCTTTTTTCCAAAACATTCGCAAAAACGGTGCTTAAGTAACTTTGCCTTTCCGTTTCCGTTGTCTCTCTCAGAAACAGCGAAAGCCAAAAGGAAAAGACCTAAAAGTTAACACAACAGATTTAAAACGAAGCACTTTCACCAAAGTAAAGTTTCAGCATTCTCCTTCACACACAAATATAGACGGCATACAGCATCAGAATTCCCATCCGTTGAAGAAAGGGGCAAAAAAGAAAAAAAAAAATCTCAAGTCCCAAAGCAAAAATTCAAGAAAAAAAGACTTAGTCATCTTCCATGAATCTCATTTTTCCTATGACTTTAAGAAGCTCAGCAATCAAATCAAGCAACCAGCAGCAAAAAAAAAAAAAAAAAAAACCGACAAACAATAAAAAAACTCTTAAAGCTTCACCATCATTAGGATCAGTAGCAGCGTCAGCCACAGCACAGAAGCCGAAGATCACCGCCGCGATCACCACAAGCTCCGTGAAGAACAGAGACGAGCTCGCCGCCACTTGCCTCTCCATGTCTCGGTTCAGCAGTCAATACAAGCACAACTTGTAAAATGCACTTCTAAACTAAGCTAACATTGCCGGAGAGCTCTACGGAGGAGGAGGAGGAAGTGCGATCCTTTGCGGCAATCATCACCATTGTTAAAAAGCAATCTCCTGAGATTCGAAGCTTCAGAGTTATGGAGAGAGAGAGAGAGAGAAGGCAGTCAAATAAATAATTAATAAATGAACAAAATGTGTCGGCTAAAATAGGAAATACGCTTAATGGGCTCTAATTATTGGTAATTTCTTTATAATCCTTCAACAATTAAATTAAAGAGGCAGTAAAGTTTGGTCGAAAGTAGGCGAGCAGCGTTCACGGTGAGAGTAGTTTCAAATTCCCTCCCCGGGCAAGGACGAAAATGTCCTCGGAGAGCACGAGTTATTGCAAGGGATGCCACTGTATTTTATGGGTATTAGAGTCACCGACGGTGGGGCCCCGCTTGTGGTTGGACACTTGGAGGGAGACAAATGCAGACTGGAGTTAATGGCAGGCAGATGTGTCATGTGTGTGGGGTTGGAAATGACTGAATTGTCCTATTCTGCTGGTACCCAGTTCCTTTGACTTCCACTCCAAACATGTTGTAAATAATAGTCTCAAACTTTTTCCTCAAAAACAAAATTAAAATTTGGACATTTTCATTAGTTTGGTACCAATAATAGTACCCTTTTTTCTTAATTTTGTTCCTAAGCCATTCATAAATCTCAATAATTGTAAATAGTAGTCAAAATAAGGTCTAATAATTACAAAAAAAATTAAAACGTTCGATGAGTGATTATGGACAGAGTGGCTTCTGCCCACCCTACCTACTAAAATCAACCTAAAAGGAACTAATAATCCTCCACCATCTTAATTTTCCTGAAATCTATATTATTATTATTTTTAACTTTTTCTTTTTATTTTAATTTAATATACCAACTACATGAAATATGTAAATTATTATCGAAAAATTGTTACATACTATTTATATGTACAACTTTTCACCATAAAATCTCGAGTTTCATTTATTTTTAAAAAATACATCATATTTTTACAACATAAAATTTAACAAACTCATAAATTTTTTATAAGTTTGGGAAAATAACTTGTAAAAGTGGGGTAATTAGTTTGACAATTATAAAAAAACAAAAACAAATAAATAACAAAATATAAAAATCGATTATTACTGTATTTCGAGGGCAAATATCTTTTTACCCAATTACGTCAAGTCAAGCTCCTTTCTAACGACAAAACCCAACGGAAAATCTTCAAGTTAAAAGCATCCTTAAATAGCAACTGGACACCGTCCAAAACTAACAGATTTCTTTACATTGACCCCAATGCAAGTTTGGTGGAGCTCATAGCTGTAATCTCATAAATTACGCTATATTTATTTGTGATGTTCGATAATTACTGGAATATTAAACTCATCTTGATTGATCATTTAATTTTTTTTAATTTAAAAAATTATATTTAGTATTCTTAAAATTTGCTTTCGTTTAATAAATATATTTATTCGTCAGTCAACATTTATACATTGAACTTGTTAATATTAACAAAAAAAATTGATGTTTATATTCGAAGACTTATTGCAAGTCAAACGATATTTTTTTGTCCAAGCTATCCTTATAACGGTGAAAATATATCTCTTCATATCTTATTAAGATGCGTAAGGGTAATTTTGTCATAGAATTATTTATTTGACCTGTAAAAAATCAATAATAAGTCAATTAGGGGTAGATATGGATTTTTATCATATCAATACGTTAATATCAACAATTTTTTTTATAAACTTTGACTAATAAATTAATTTATTTGTTAGATAAAAATAAATTTTCGATATACTAAATATATACTTTCTGAATTCAACAAAATTTACGTGTAATTCCACCAAATCTGAATGTATTTCTAAACTAATTAGATTGTTGGACAATAACCTAATTAGTAGTGCAAGAAATTAAATATGTTAATGACAGTAGAAATCATAGGGCTGTAGGGGAAAACAGAATCAGAAAAAGGAGAACTTGAGAATAAAGGCAGCATCTGAGAGTTTACCCAACGAGGCAGTCATCTTGGCGTGAGGAGTGTTCGATTCTTTTGTCAGAAATAATAATAAATACATGTTATTACTAATTATTAACTGAGCTAGCTTAATATATGTTCCTTTGGTGCGAGTAATAAATGGTAATTATTATTTTTTGGTGGGTGAAATGTCATTTTTGAAATAAATAGAGAGTAAATACATTGTATTTTTAAGTTCTATAAAAATTGTAGTAAAAAAATCGATGTTGGTTATGGTCACATCACCATATGCTTTAAGCAATAGAGTAACATTTTTTAAGAATAGTTTGTTAAGAAATAGGTCAAGTGTCAACGTTTTTGACAACCTCAACAAGGAAATCAAAGTACTTGGTATCATGAAAATGGATTGAGTACGATATAGCTTTATCCATGTGCACGTCGTCAAAGGTTCGTGTTCCTCAACTAATGTTTTGGGGGTGGGTAGTTGGAGAACAAGACTGGAAGAACCTCAAATGAAGATAAAGACACAAATCAACTTATGTATTAAGCAAATTAAATATTACATTGATTTTTTTTAAAAGAAAATAAAGAGTTTTTAATTTGTCTTCAAAATTTTTCTAAATTAATTAGAAGTACTGTATGTTATTATTAATATTTTATAAGTTGTAAAAATATCTTGTAAGATCTATTTAAATAAGTTTAGTTATCGACGCACAAAATATTTCACATCTCACAAATGTAAGGTTAAATTCATTGGTATTTTATGGGATTAGGTTTAATTATACAAATACTTAATGTAATTTGCAAAATTACAAGCACACTCGTTGAAATTGTATTGTAATACAAGCACATACTTTATCCTATGGCGAATTTTTACACAAGCACATACGGAAAAATACATTACACTAACATCTCTCTGTAGGTGCACTTGTAATTTTATAAAGAACATGAAATATGACTGTTGTACTTGGTCTTACCAAGTTTGCTTGGGAATTTGAAAATCTGTAACTTATATATTATCCGCTCGGTTTTCATCGATCTGTTAGTATCTAACCGTAGATATTTTAGGATGATGTATCTTAATCTGTTGATAAGTTGTATGATATGTGCGACTAGAATCTGCTTGATTTTTTAGTCTACAGTTCAGTAAAATTGGGAGAAAGGGCTTTGTGAGCCTTCCTTACCTGCTCGTCAGTCAGTCGATTTGACACTAACTAAGTAGATGTGCATACCTTGAGCCGGTTCCCTAGTTTTAAGTTTGAAAGAAAAAAATATTTGAGGGATATCAAAATTTAATTTCACGGGATGGGAATATAGTTATAATTATACAAAATATAATGACACGTGGCTAATATATTGTAAGTATGAGGGTAGTATGTGTTTTCCAAGGGAGCAGGTGGTACGTTCCATCATTGGAACATGGATGTTTCAATTATTGTTATATACACTTGTGGTGCTCCATGACCATCACTACCGCCACAAACTCAACGCCTGTCTGTCTTGTCAAATTGGGTTGTTATGTTTCACCCTCAAACTTCTCGAATCATACACTGCTAGTGCCAGCCATTTCAACTCTCTGTGTGTGTATTTGACCTGCATCCCCCTATAATTTCTTTCTATTTACTATATATATAATAAAAAAGAAATAATAAATAGTGGGTTTTCTAAATAAAATATTATTAGAGGTCTAACTACTTATTGCTCGATTCTGGCCAACGAAGGTAGAAATGATGGGGTGGGTTGGAATGGAAGGTTTATGTTGTAAGTTAGTTAATAATTAAAATAATATAAGTTTGGAGAGGATTACTGATGGAGACATAACAGCCAATTAATTCATAATTATGTTTTTTAATTCATATATTAAAATAATATATGTTTTTTTTGAAGTTTATCAGATGTTAAAAATAAGTTATTGAAGTATTTGGATAAAATAAAATTATAAAATCTATAATATGTCACTAATTGTTACTAATGGAAAATTTATAATTAATTTAAAGAATGCTGAAATTAACTTTTAAAATTTTCAAAATAAAATGGGAGAACTCCTTGCTTTTTTAAAATATATATTTTTTAGTATTATATCGATTCAATCAATATATCAATATGCTAAGAACAATTAATAGCAAATTATAATAGTTCTTGATTCAACCAATACATCAATATGAATGTAGAAAAAATTATAATAACTCATCTATGGCGAGACAAATACATATATATTCGGTAGGACTCGAACTTATTTACAGGACCTTAATATTTTCTTTTAGATCTTATAAGTTTGTTTATCAAAACAATTAGGATAAATTACAACAGGCTCCCCTAAAGTTTGCTATAACTACAAATACCCTCATATTGTTTAAAACATTACAAATACTCATATGAAATTACAAATATACTAACAAATACTTTCCTACAATGGGTTGTCAAAACTAATAGTTAGTTGTATGGGTATTTGTAATTTTTCAAAAAAAAAAAAAAAGTATTTGTACCTATTATAATTTACCTAAAAAATTATCAAAAATTTGCGACCATTTATATAATTTAAAATATTTTAGAAGATATATTAAAAAGTTTATAAACTCGCTCAAAATATAATTATATTCAACATCTTATAAAAATGTTTTGGAGTAGTGATGAGCTCACCCATATAATCCCTTGGGGTAATGTGTACCAAAGGTACTGGACTCGAGAGTTTTTGGGCTTTGACATTACAAACGGGCCTTGGGTTTTACTATGTGGGCATACGTAGAAACAGGCCTGTTAATTGATTCCACCTGAAGCAACAGACGGTCGACATGGGTCCATGGACCATTTAGCGGAAGCGGCTGGTGATCTACGACTGTCGGAACCACACGGAAGTCACCGTACACACAGTGGAGTTTACTTTATGTAAGAGCCACAGCCACAGCCACCAACGTGCTCAATTGCTTTAACAATAAACTACAATTGTAATAAATAAATAAAAGAGAAATCTGGTACAGAATAAATATGAACAAGAACAGGAAGGCGCTCTCTATTTTGATGCGCACCAGAATGCGCCCACCTTCCCCCTCTAGTTCCACCGTAAGTCTTTGTTTCTTTGACTTGAATTTTTTGCGTTTGTTTGTTCGCTTTCTGTTTCACCGATCGAACTAATTTCTATTTTAATGATTTAAATTTAATTTTTAGTCTTCTCTGACTGTGATTTCTGTTTCTCCTGCACATTCTTGATGACTGAGTGTATCACTTCGCAGAGCAGAATAAATCACATGCAGTTTCCGCCGTTGGATGGAGTTTCTTCTTCTTCTTCTCAGGATGCCTCCGCCAGTTTCCACACGTATGAAGTCGTACTTACTTTCTGCAGTTTGATTTTTGCAACTCTTTTTTCTTTTATGTAATCTGTACTCAGGCAAAAAGGATGGCATGTTTATTTACGCAAGCTGCAAAATTGTATTGTCTACGTATATTTTAAGCGTGTGGTAATTTGTATGTATGGTTAAGGTTTAAGTGCTGTTGATGTATGGCCTTTTGTAGTACGAAATGTATATATAATTTGTTGAATGTGGTACAAGTTTTAACTTAGGTGTGGGTTTTTCAGAGACTTTGAGCGAGTGCGAGAGTCGATGCACTCGGCCATATCAATGAACAAGACAGAGATTCTAGATGCTGCACTGGATGATTTCTCTGAGGTCACTTTTTAGTTTTCAGTGCATCCATAACAATTTATTTTGAAATGTTTAATACCTACTGAACAGGAGGGATGCAGGGTTATTTTGGCCTTCCCAATGAAGATCGCAGGATGTTGCTGCTGACACTTGCTAGAGAATATGATCTCAACCGGATACAAGTTCGTGAGTTGATGAAGCAGTATCTCGGGCTTGAGCTTCCAAGTGGTAAGTTGCATGTCACTTTTGACTCGTACTTTTCTTTATGAGCTTTTTGGTCTTTGATTAACTTGTACCTGGAAAATGTCTTGGGATAAACACATTGTTTTAGGTGATAAGGCTGTGGAAAATGCACATGAAGAGGAAGGATCTTTTTCTGCTTTCTATAGGATTGAGCGGAATTTGAGGCATTCTCTCAAGCCAATGTATGAAGTGCTTTTTGAACGGTTGAACACGCACCCTGGAGGACTGAGATTCTTGTCAATTATGAGAGCAGATATACTATCTTTTCTCGCGTAAGGTTATGCACCAAATGGGTATTATTTGCTTTGGTTCATGTTTCTCGCTTTATATCAGTGAAATCATACTGGGAAAGTTACATGGACTTACACAGAGTCCTGGTGCTGAATGAGTAAAATTAAACCAAAAGAGCCTTCTTTCCTCTTTTAAGTATTCGTCCATTCTTGTAGACTTGTTATCTTCTTTTCCCGTCCATGTACATGTTGATTGGCAGAACCAAAGGTATCACTTCTGGACTCCAAAAAGAAACCATAAACATATGTCTTTTCAGGGAGGAGAATATTCCGTCATTGAGGGCACTTGACTCTTACTTGAAAGAGAAGCTTATTACATGGCTTAGTCCTGCAAACCTTCAGCTTCACCACATAACATGGGATGATTCAGCTTCTTTGTTGGAGAAGATTGTGGCATATGAAGTAAGCTTCTTGTTTTGTCGTCATGTTCATAGATTTCTGTCATGCTAATATTGCAAATGTTAAAATGTGCTAATTTTATCATTGTTATTTGCAGGCAGTGCATCCGATCAGCAATCTTTTAGATCTGAAGCGAAGGCTGGGTGTAGGACGGCGTTGTTTTGGATATTTACACCCTGCAATTCCAGGTTACCCTTCTTTTCTTGTCCGTATACAAGCAAATTTTGAATCAATCGATGGACTTGAATGGATCAAATATAAAAATATTGTGAATTGATGATTGAACTGCTGCTTTATCTGTGTAGTTGTTCGAGTTTCTAGACTGTAGGTTCTCTTTTAACAGAAAGTGGGTTGTCTCTTGAAAGTAATGCAACCAGTTTTACTGATCCAAGTTTCATGTTGCTGATCATATTTTTGACATGCAAGAGTCAGAATTTGTTTATTTCTGCCTGCTTGGAAGCTAACTGAATCAGTTCGTCACTCAGATTATATATCATATACATTTAACAGCTAGTTACAGACTTACAATCAAATAAAAAACTGTCTGCAGGTGAACCATTGATATTTATTGAAGTTGCACTCATGAAGACTGTGGCTCAAACAATACAGGTGAATAACTTTCTAACATACTAGCAAACTGGTATCAAGCAAATTGTTCATTGTTGACAAGTTTATTACAGGAAGTTCTATGGGATGATCCTCCCACACCTGAAAGTGAGGCGACATGTGCACTCTTTTATTCCATATCTTCCACTCAGGTAATGGGAATCCCATATTTAGTTACAGCTCAAATAATATGATTCCGACTTTTGGGACAAGAAATAGAGTAAAACAGTGTTGACCTGGATCTGCAGCCTGGTTTATCTGGAATCAACCTGGGAAAGTTTCTTATTAAACGTGTGATTGATGTGGTGAGAAGGGACATGCCAGGAATATCTGTAAGTTCATATGTATTAGTCTTCCTGGCATCAATTTCAGTGATTTCTGTCTTGTTTTCCATTTCTTAATATTATTAATTCGTACAATTTATCTCCTGCAGACATTTGCAACACTTAGTCCTCTACCAGGTTACATGCAATGGCTTTTGTCAAAGTTGGCATCAGTCGAGAGATCTGGTTCCACTTTCAGTGAAAACTTGCTGAAACCAGAAGAAGAAAGTGCACTCTTAGAAGCAGCCGAGTAAGCACATATTATGCCATTTTATTGTGGATGTTATGTCATTAGTTTGGGATTTACTATGAAATTTGGGAGCCTTCCTTTGGTTAGCTTGACATATCTAGAAGGTAGCGTAAGGTTGCATGCAATCTAATAACATCATGTAGTATATGCTTAACCTACCATATTAGGTTCTAGTCATTTGTGAACCTTAGTAGTCTGCTTTCTCTCTCTCTCTCTCTCTCTCTTTTTGATGTTTTCCCATTTTTGGTGTAAATAACTGTGACACCGAAGTCTTTGAAGTTTTTGTTTCAAATCAACATGTGATAGGTTTCTGGGGTGTCTTGTCATGTGTTGGCAGGTTCAATATTTTGGGATTACATTTACATGTCTTCACTTGTTTTTCTCTTGACTGTTGTTAAACATTTGGTATATCCTTTTACCTTCAAGTGCTTCTTAGAGGCATGTATAAGTCAGTCTCTTCTTCTATAATTGAGTAATCATTCTTTCATGAATAATAGTATAGCTTTATTAGGAGATTTAATCTCTAATAAGTGTGCCTCTTTAAATTAATGCAAATACTGATCTATGTTAAATGAAACAAGATACCATCATTTTTCTGATTCTTTTTAGTGTATCTATCAGAGAATTTGCCACTGGGAAAAACGGTACGGAAGTAATCCGGAACCTGTTGTCCTCAACCAGTTATGAGTGGACGAAGTCAGAAAAGTTGTCACTTGTGTTGAAAACCCCTTTAATGAGGCTCTGTGCAAGGTATGTTTCATCCACTGCAAAAGTTACTTAACCATGAAAACACGAACTTTACGTTGTTTCAACCATGTGAAAACTTGTTCTGCCTATATGTGTCTGTGAGTTTATTCTGCTGCTTTAATGCTTTCGCATTTTGTTTCAATATGCTCCATGACTACAGGTACCTTCTTCAAGAAAAGAAGAGAGGAAAGGCTCTGGATTCTGTTGGAAATTTTCACCTACAAAATGGAGCGGTTTGTTATGCAACTATAATTTGTATACTATAGTGTCAGCACAATAGCCAAAAAAAAGTAATCTGTATAATACTTTGCTTTCTCACCGATTGCATAGTCTTTGGGGGGCATGTTGGGAGGGTGCTTATGGTTGCAGAGTTGGGGCTATTTCTGTGTGAAGTGTATTGGTAGTTGGGAACTCTATGCTAATTATTGTTCACAAACGGTGCTGCAGATGATTGGACGAATTAATTGGATGGCTGATCGATCTGAGAAAGGGCTAAGGCAAAGTGCTGGATTAATGGTCAACTACATTTACAAGTAAGACTCTTAGTTAAATCTGTTATTTCCATTAACTTCTTCCTATTCATATCTTCACATGAACTGGGAGAATTTGCCTAGAACTTCACTATACCCTGATAGCTGCATGAAAACTGATAACCTAAATTACTAGATTTTACTGCTTGCACGAACTGCAGGGTGGATCACATCGAGGAAAATGCTCAGTCATACTTTAGTAAAGGGGAAATCCAAGCTTCGGATGAAGTCAGAGCCTACCTTGAGGTAAATTCTTTTGTCCTTAACAAGTTTCTCATCTCTCTTCAAATCTGCATGCAAGTGCACACAAACACGTCCTCAAAGGACACGAGTTATGTGCTCAGAATAAGCTTCATTGTCGCAGCCACAGGAAGATATCCAAGAAGAAATGAAGGATTAGATGGTTTACGGGTATAACCTTCTTCATGCAAAGCAGCACAATCCAACTATCATTACTAAATTGATGCCGTTTGAAAATACATCTTCTGTGGTTCGTTTTTAGTTGATTAGAACTCGTACATATACAATAATAGCTTCACCTGCTTTGACAAGGCATTCATCGCACATACTTCTGTTGGTTCCTTGACATTATCTCAATCATGAACAGTAATAAAAAGTGTATCTGATTAACTGTACTTTGCTCCTTAACTTGAAATGTGAATTATACACCTTTCTTTGGTCTATTTCCTTTCTTGCTTATCTGTATGCCAAATGCTAAACTCCTGAAAGGTCAAACGTTTTGCGACACCCAATGTTAACTAGTTGGAAGACAATTGGCAGGACACGGTCAGTGTCTGCCTGTCTTGAGTATTCCCAACTGTTGAAATTCTTGCTTTGGATATTTAGGTGTAGAGTACGATGTTGAACATATGTTCATTGTTCCCTTCGGAATTAAAGAAATCAAGGGGCCCTCTTACTATTAATATTGATCTATTATCATTTATAAGATTTATGTTATGATTGGCAGAAAATTAAGACATACCGTAGAAGCATATCAATATTTATGATATCTGTTGCATTCAGGGGAAGGTAATGTATAAATTGCAAGTCCGGCAGCCAAGCATGTAGTTTTCAAGTTAAACATCTTGTAAGACTCACTCAAGAAAATAATGGAGAACCAGTTTTTAATTCAAGACGGACAAATCAAAGGACCTGAGAACAGAGGATGTCTGTTATCAGCATCCCTTCTGGAATTATTTTTTCTTTTTTTTTTTGTGAATTAAATTTGATGTCAATCAATCAATCACTATTGTGAATATATACAAATGATATAATTATTATGACATACTTGTTATATAATTTATTCAAATGTAATAAATCTAATCCAGTTGGAATGTAGAAAATTATTATTGTCTTATTAAAATAAATTTAAAATTAGAAAAAAAAATCCAATTCATGTGAAGGCGGGCCTACTTATAAAAGAAGAGACAATATAGCATTTTGCCTTGTAACATTTTCAGTTGTCATATGGAATCTTTACATCATTCATAACTCAATGTTCTTTCTCTCCACCTCTCCAGAAAATGAACATTTCCTCTAACAAGAACACAGTTATTACACTAGCAATTTGCTTGTCTGTCCTCTTCACATGCTTCATCGCCGAAGCCAAGTGCAGGAAAGGCTGCAACCTCGCTCTAGCATCATACTACGTCTGGGAAGGAACAAACCTCACTTACATCAGCAAGATTTTCAATCAACCAATCCCAGATATTCTCCCCTACAACCCGCATGTTTCGAACCCGGACAGCATTCATACCGGGACCCGACTCAACATCCCGTTCTCGTGCGAATGCTTGAATGGCGATTTCTTGGGTCATACGTTTCACTATATAACCCAAAGGGGTGATACATATTCCAAGGTTGCCAGGTTTGCCTTTGCCAACCTGACAACAGACTACTGGATCCAACGGGTCAATGTGTATGACCCGACTCAAGTACCCGATTTTGTTCCTATCAATGTGACAGTGAACTGCTCATGCGGTGACGCTCACGTCTCGAGAGATTACGGGCTGTTCGCAACGTACCCGCTCAGGGCCGGCGAGAGCTTGCAGTCTCTGGCGGCTGAGATGGGTGTCCCTGGGGATCTGCTGGAGAGGTTCAATGAGAGGTCGCATTTTAGCCCTGGATCAGCGATAGTTTTCTTGCCTGCTAAAGGTAAGCAACGTTCACGTCTATGCAATTTTGAAAAAGCTGTAGGTTTCAGTATATATATTAATGACCATTATATATATATAATTTTTTTTTATTTAAGGTTGAAAATAAGCATTGATCATGGCTGAAGCATCTGCAAGTAATCACTCTTTGATAATCTCCTATTCACACTGATATTTTTGACTAATAATTAACTGCATTATCGAATTTAGAATATTTGTTCCGTAATTTTTTATTATTCGTTATGTTATAAAATGAAAGCCTTATTTTCATATCATCTTATCCTAAAATAAAACTACCCTTTTATTACAAGAATGACAAAATTCTACCTTTTCCGACCTTGGTGTAAAATTTTACACTAAATCAAAACAAAGTTTTGAAATAAAGATCGAATTAGGAGGACATGATCATTTTTTTTGAGAGTTAGGAGGATATGATCTTTGATCAACTTGTTATTTGCGCCTGAGTGTAATTAAGTGATAAAGGTCCTGGAGAAGTCCATCGAACCAGAACGGGGACATTCTTTTCCAATGAGGATTCATGATTATGAATAATAGTATCAAGATTATTAATAATAAACTACAATAATGTTCCGTAATGAGGGATGACCTGTTAATTTTTGTCTTTGATTCCGTCGTAATCGCTTCCCGACAGAAGAAACAATGAACAAAACCAGCCAATTACCCAATGCCCAATAGCTGCTGCCCTGTCCGACTTCCCTCCTAATTAACTATAATAAAGGTTCTTATTAACAGCCACGCCAAGAGTGGCTGCTGTCTACTCTTGTTTATTGTAACACCTAAAATTTTAACCAAATCAAATTTGATTGAATCAAATTAATTATAGAATAAATATAATATAATTTATTAATCATTTGTTTTTTAAGTTTATACCAAACACTTGTATTGCACTTTTTATATACTTATTTTATATTCTACCAAACTTGATGTTTCTCAAACCTCCTCGTGTGGATCAATAATTGCCCCAGAAAAGCTGCAATAACAATTCAATCTAATTGAACTGGAAAAAACCCAGAAAAATATATTAATTAGAAAGAGTGTGTGATTTCTATTGATAATTTCTCTTGCTAAGACTGGACTGTAAGAGAAGAACTACCAACCCACCAAACATAACTCATTCAATTCGTCGACTTTGGGAAGCGTCAACCACCGTGTTGCCGTAGAACATAAAACCCGACATTTTCTAGTGCGCATGTTGACATTTTTAAGTTTGGACAAGACGGGGTCAACTAGTACAACCAACATATACTCTTGGTAAACGAAGTTATCTTCAACGACAGAACGAATGTTCACCTGATTTACTCAACAAGATCAATCACTTCTTTCTGACAGGGTTTCAGATCTTTATTCATCCCATAATAGCCGAGAACGTCAAGAAACATGGAGCTGCGAGAAAAAAGAAGTCTTGATATATTTTTCGGGTTTTTGGTGTTGAATCTTTTCTGGGCTGGAGTTGAATCTCAATGTAGTAAAGGGTGTCAAGCATTAGCTTCTTATTACATATGGGAGGGAGCAAACCTCACTTTCATATCTACAACCTTTTCAACCCCTGTTAACAATATTGTTCGCTACAATCCTCAAATCACCAATCCAGACCTCATTCGGTCCGGCACCAGGTTGAATGTGCCCTTCTTTTGTGGTTGTATAAATAGTGAGTTTATGGGTCATCACTTTATCCATCAGATCAGGGCTGGTAACACTTACCTAAGGTTAGCAGAACTGTATTACTCTAATCTTACCACAGTCGAAATGTTGACAAGGTTCAACAGTTATCCACCTGAAAGCCTCCCTGCTGGTGCACAGTTGAATGTTACGGTAAATTGTTCGTGTGGGAATAGCCGTGTTTCGAAAGCTTATGGATTGTTCATAACGTATCCTCTTCGGCCCGGTGAGAGTTTGTCATCAGTAGCAAATGAATTTAGCCTCCCTGAGAGGCTGCTGCAGGATTACAATCCTGGTGTGGATTTTAGCAGTGGGAGTGGTTTAGTTTTCGTTCCTGGAAGAGGTATATATAGAAAAGATTTGATGATTTTCATATGTTTGTGGAGTGGAAATTTCTTGGTAGGAAAAAGAACCATAAGTCAGGCCAGAAATGAGGATTAAAGGTGACTTAGTTTATTTTGTAGTATTTAGTTTGTTTGTGATTGCTTTGATGTGTTGGAGAACGACAGACATTGGCAATTTTCTACTTTCTCTATCTCATAGAATTGTTTCCGCAAGTTCCCATGATCAAAACAGTTGGACAATAGCATTCGTCTGAATATTGTTTGTCAAAGTTTAATTGTTCAGCCGTGCCCAGAGTCGTGACTAACTGCAGCTGATATACTGTTTTTTCATTTCAATGCAGATCAAAATGGAACGTACCCCCCATTGCCGTCAAGGTGGGGAGATATTAACTAGTTTTACACCATATCAATTCATTTTCAGATTTCTAGAACTCGTATCTAATAGTGTGCTTTTCCTTTATGCAGTTCAAGCGGTTCGACCTTCTCTTTCCGTGGTCCAAAATGTTTTTAAAGTCAGTTTGCTTTATTCCGTCACAGTCTGATAAGATTGATTTTGTAGCAGGCATCTCCGGTGGACTCATTGCCGGCATATCAGTTGCGGCCGTCATAGGGGCAATATCTTTGGGAGTGTGCGTCTATTTTGTCTTCTATAGAAGGAAAAAGGCGAAAGAGGAATCATTTCTCGAGAACGTCCAAAGCATCGAGAATGCACATGGTGATCTTTTACGTTTTGATTTATCTTACTCCAATGATGTGACCTATTTCCTCAATGCATATGGTACCTTGCAAAATGAATCTTTCGTGAGAAAATTTGACTTTTTACATCAAATCCACAGAAACGAGGAATTCTGTTATCCTTTCTATTTTTTGTATTGTAAAAGTCTATTGATAAAGCTGAAACTAAGCTTCTTAAAATTGTGTTTCTTTATGATGCATAGCCACATGCTATACATTAACTCATCCACAACACAGAAAAAAAGAAAGAAAGAAAGATAATTATACATCTCCTTTATCACAAATGTAGGTCTTGGTATAATGGAAAAAACACCAGAACCGGGTCCACTAGTTGCTAGTGCATCTCCAAAGCTCAAAGGTATAACCGTGGATAAATCAGTGGAGTTCACATTTGAAGAATTAGCTGTGGCTACTGACAATTTCAGCATGTCTCATAAGATCGGGCAAGGTGGCTTTGGTTCTGTATACTATGGGGAGCTAAGAGGCGAGGTTTGTGCTTTAGTGTGCACTTTTGTTTTATTTTGCATTGTAAGTCACTTGATTTTGCTGCTGCATCGTACTGCACTTATGCAAAAAGATAAGGAGTTTTGCTAGTTCATTATCATTTCATGATTCATGGAGTTTTGTCTTGCATATGGTTATAAATGGAAACTTAGTAAGACAACATGTGATCGGACCAGGGTCTTGTGGACTTGGCTTAAAACATGTTTCGATAGAGTCGACCAGGGGGAAAACCGGTATATGGACCAGATCCTAGATTGTTATTTTTATGAAAAGGAAACTAGTTGTGCTCTGATAATGTAATCGTCCAACAGTAGGAGCCATGAAAGAAAAATCCATGACTTGATACGACATACTTGTCCTCGTTATGCCACTCTGCTCTTGTGTTTATGCAGAAAGCTGCTGTCAAGAAAATGGACATGCAAGCAACCAAGGAATTCCTGGCTGAACTCAACGTTTTAACGCACGTCCATCATGTAAACTTGGTAATGCTCTTGCAACAATTAATTCTGTGTGTCCTGGTCGTTTCTTGAACAGGTTCATTCTTTGTATTAAACCTTTGTTTTATCTAATGCAGGTGCGTTTAATAGGATACTGTGTTGAGAGTTCCTTGTTTCTAGTTTACGAGTACATTGACAACGGTAACCTCAGCCAACACTTGCGTGGTAAAGGTAAGAATAATACCACATCTGCCAAATACAGAGTTTCTTCGGGTGCACCATTCTGTCTGATGCCTGTGATTCTCATTTTCATTTCAGTAACAGAACCATTACCATGGTCCAGGAGGTTGCAAATCGCCCTTGATTCTGCTAGAGGACTTGAATACATACACGAGCACACAGTTCCAGTCTATATTCATCGTGACATCAAGTCTGCAAATATTCTAATAGACAAGAACTTCCGTGCCAAGGTGGTTTCACTTCTTTAACCTTAATCATTGCAAGAACTTTATAAACCATGCGACTGTAGAGGCATGTTAAGCTTAATATATGCTATTCAGGTTGCTGATTTTGGTCTTACCAAACTGACTGAAGTGGGGAGTGCTTCTTTGCAAACTCGTCTTGTCGGGACTTTTGGATACATGCCTCCAGAGTAAGTTCTCGGCTTCTAAAATCAGCTTACATAGCTTATCACTTGAGGAAAACATCACTTTTTTCTAGTAGAGACATTGGACTCCTCTCTAGTTGCTAACTTTTAATAATCCGAGTTTCCTTAAAAAAACAATGTCTTCCTACCTGTGGTTCCCTTGCATGCAGGTATGCACAGTACGGTGATGTTTCCCCCAAGATTGATGTGTACGCTTTTGGTGTTGTTCTTTTTGAATTAATATCTGCCAAAGAAGCAATTGTAAAGACCAATGAAGTTACAACAGAATCAAAAGGCCTCGTTGCTCTGGTATTGCATTGCAGCATCCTGTCTCGATCAGTCTATAGCCCATAAAACAACTGAATGACTGAAAAGTTGTTGGTGTTAATGTATACAGTTTGAGGATGCTTTTAACGAACCTGATCAAACAGAAAGTCTGCGGAAACTGGTGGATCCTGGGCTTGGTGATGATTATCCTTTTGATTCAGTCTCCAAGGTGGAGCCAGATATCAGTTAGAATTTGAGCTACTGAAGAAGTGATTTATCTTTAGTAGTATGCTAAAATACTAAGATCACTTTGTCTGTACTATGTGTAGGTGGCTCATCTTGCCAAAGCTTGCACACATGAAAATCCTCAACTCAGGCCAAGCATGAGATCAATTGTAGTTGCACTAATGACACTCTCGTCTTCGACTGAGGATTGGGACATCGGCTCGTTCTATGAAAACCAAGGTTTAGTCCACCTGATGTCGGGACGGTAGCCACCCGTTATTTTTTCGATTATTATTTTGTTTATTATGTTTGTTCCACTGTTGACTAGTTTGAACACCCTGATAACATACCACTTTAATCTGTATATTTCTTGATAATGGATGAAATGGGATTTTAGATAGATTCCTTCTACCTCTGATTCCTCTTTTGTTTGACTTATATAATTCTCAGTGAAAAACTGAGTTGATTTGCAACCAGACAGAAAGAAATATTTTTTGCAAGCAGAATGGAACAACTTTCAAATAATGCACCTTACATTTTATTTGTTATTGGATTGATGTACATTTTCAAAAAATAATTTAATTATATTAAGAGTAAATAACATAAGAAATAGAACAATATAATTAATTCAATACAATCCAACTTAATTAAAATTCTTCATGAAATAGGGTTTTGCTTTTGAATCCCATCAGCAACATCTTATATTTCCTGTCTGAATCTGTCAATTTAGGTTTTGGTCTATTCTGTCTTACCTCACATGGAGAGTAGGTGTTGATAATAATATTAGCACATCGATAGTCGTAATTTAATTATTTAGGTCCAATATTGTCACATTCACAATAAATATTCAAATTTTTATCAAAATATTTTAATAGAACTAAATGTATGTCTTGACGTTAATTGACACAAATAACATATACATAATTGTTTTTTTACACTATCCTACTTTTTTATTTATCTATCCAAAAAAAAGATAAATTAATATTGGGTGAATTTGTATTTGAATAATATTGATGAACGCAGCACAGAAGCACGTGGCAAATCACGATTTTCATCAGTATTTGGTAGTGAGGGGCTGGGGGCCAATTGCCATGTGACCAACTGAACAATTATTGCTAATGACGTGTTTATAAATTATATAATAATAATATTCATAAAGAAAGTCGCTAATTGCTAATCAACCCGCAAACTTTGCATATATTGGTCAACATAAGTATACTACCATTACTCTATTTCGGGTTTTACTCGCCATTCAATTATTTATAGGCTTAATTATACTTAAATCTCCTATATAAATATAAAATTATATTTTTCTTTAAAAATATTCAAAAATTACATTTATATTTCCTTCTAAAATTCATTATTACACTTTATATCATTTTATTTGGGTTTGAACGAAAAATACTAATATTATATAAATTTTTAATTTTTTTCTTCATTTGACATTCTCATGTAATAATTTTGTATTCATAAGAAGAAAAATATAATAATGTTAACCTCACTCTCTCTATATCTATATTACATTAATGCTAAATAATTTGTTGTAAAAGTATATATTAATTGCTATACACTTTAGACCAACTCTTTAAATGTAATGAAAAATCAATCCATGGGAACAATTATTTGAACATAATGAGATGAGTTGGGCGCGGGCGGAAAAGACAAATGGCTGTTTGCTGACGTCGGACTACTTAGTTGGAGCAGGTATCATATTTCCCCGCATGTCCCAATCATAAAAAATAAAATAAAAAAAATACTATCATGTTATTATTAAATTATTCCCATAACAAATATATATAAACCAAAGAAAATAGTGATGCATGTTGCCGACAACGGGGAAAAAACAGAAGGTTTGGGTTTGGAAGCCATAATGTTTGAATTAAGGAAAAAGGCATTGGCCAAAAAGGAAGAAGCATTAAAAACCCCACTTTCTAAGTTGGTTCCGAGTTGAAAATCTTGGAAAAGGGATATTTTTTACCAGAAAAAACTGAATGTGTCATTCTTGAAAATTTTGATATAGTTCATGTAGATTTATATCTATATAAGTTATGAATAGTTGGATTAATCCACGATTATAATATCATTCTTGATCTAATAATTTATAACTGGTGTAAGCACAAATTTATGTGGACGATAATGTATATATATTTTTTTCTCTATGTTAATAAATAAGATGGTGATATAGTTTTTGATCTCGTCCTACCTTATAAAAACCTTGGTTTTGGAATTTAAAAATAGTTAATTTTGATTCATGACATCACTTATAATTTATCAGATGTTTATAAAAAAATTATTTTTTTGAATAATCAAAATTGTTCATGTTATAAGAACTATACACGCGGTGTTCGAGCAAAGTAAGAAAAATAAAATTCTAAGAATGCCACATCATTTTTTTTACTGGTTACTTTTGATAACTTTGATGATCGGAGCCCTAATTGCACAAAATTTAAAAGTAAATGTTCTAAATTGTCATCTCCAAACTGAATATTCTTATAATGTATTAGATAAAAAATATAAAAGTAGCCTTTATAAAATAATTATTATTGTAGAAATTTCACATTTAGCACAGTAAATTGATGTTGGTAATTAAATCGTGAAGACTGTAAAAATATTTTAGAAATTTTACATTTGATACAGTGAAACTGAGTTAGTTACTTTGGGGGATTTAGGATTAGTATAATAGTATAGATAATTACCAAATTACTGCGTTAAAATTGAATAATTGCCGTTGTTTAAAAGACCAGGGCGGTTAAAACTTGAAAAGATTGAGTTACGACGCGCCCATCCAGCGCGTGAGCTGAGTCCCCTCATCAAGTGACAGTCGCTATCCCGTGTACGAAAAAAGTAGCCGTTAGAAAATCTGAAGCATCGCGTGGGGCCTCAACCGACCGGACAGATCATCCATTTCTTTGTAATAAAATACTTCACACTAATGGGCGGATGCTTTACACTCTTATTTTTTTTCTTCCTCACTTGGTTTTCCACATTGTCGACATAAAGATCACAATTACCGACTTTCAACTCCAAAACCAAAAACGTTACCCTCAATCAATTCAATTTGTTTTTAAAAAGGGAGAGTTGAAAAAGGAAAATCAATCAAGAGTGGGGTTTGTTTACTAATAAAGAAGGAAGGATCTTCAAGAAAGTCTCAGTTTTTGCTGGTATTTTCCCTTCCATCTGAAACACACAACACTTCCTCTCGCTTTCTCTATCTTTTTCTGTTGTTTCTTGTGGCTTTTTAAGATGTGGGTGGGTGAGTTGAGGTCTGGTTTTAACTTTATGAAGGGGTTTCTGTGGTGCTTTTCGGGGTGCATTTAAATCTGAAGCTGTTCTGTTCATCCTCTAATGTTGTTTTCATTGCAGTTTTGAGTTAATTATTTGGATTTGTATTGGTTTTTCGGATCCCGGAGCATCAGTTAACAGTTATCTTGTACAGGTAATTATTTTTTGTTTTGTTTTTGTTTTTATGTTTTTCTTTTCTGTTTCCCAATGCACTTATTGCTTCGTCCTTTTCTTTTTGGGGTGGGGTTGGGGTGGGGTGGGGGAATTGGGATCTTGTTGCATCTTCCCCAGGAAAGTTGTTTCTTTGTCTGTGCATTATTACAAAATAATAGTCGTTCTTGGTAAATTTTAGGACAAAAGACTTTGTGTATGTTTGCTCGGGTCAAAATTTTGTTGTTTTTTCTGGAGTTCGGATGTGTTACTTGATTGTGTACTAAAGGATAAAGGGTTTTTGAAAATAATTGAAGAAATTGCAGTGGGTAGTAATTTGTGTTCATTAAGAAAATTATTCACTACAGTGAAACTTAGTTGTACATTAGAGGGGTAATTGATTGGAAGAGTGACTGCCTTTGTGAATGTTCTTTGGTTTGCATTTTAATGAAAGAGATTTTTCTTTTTCCCCCTTTTATGTAAGGATTGTCTGTAATTAATATGTATCTCTAGTTCAGCGGATTACTTTTCCTTAATTCAGTTTATGCTTGAAGAAATAATCTTACAGAATCCCACAAGTGTATAATTATATGCCCGTGTTGTATATCATGATTCTGTACATTACTTGGAGGACACACCTCTTGGTGTAGATTCTGTTATGAGCTCTATTTCGTTTTACCTTCACAATCTTCAGTTTCTGGCAGGAAGTTTGACTAGTGTGCTAGACGCTGAAGATGGCCACATTTGCGGATATAGGTGTTGCAGCCGGAATAAACATTCTCTTTGCAGTAGCTTTCCTTGTCGCATTTGCTATCCTGCGCCTCCAGCCAATTAATGATAGGGTATACTTTCCAAAATGGTACCTCAAGGGTTTGAGAAGCAGCCCTATGCATTCAGGATCATTTGTAAGCAAATTTGTCAATTTGGACTGGAGATCGTATGTTAGGTTTTTGAATTGGGTGCCAGATGCACTAAGAATGCCAGAGCCAGAGCTTATTGATCATGCAGGGCTGGATTCGGCTGTGTACTTGAGAATTTATTTGCTGGGGTATGCGCACCTATCTGGTATTTCTTCAACTTAATATATTATACATAGCATCAAATCCATAAAATTACAGGACAAAGGATTTATGATAAAGGAAACGATTCTGACATCTTCAGTATTGAGTTCTGGAGGTGAAGAAATTGCTACAAAAAAGATAAATGTTATACGAATAGTCTATGTTTTTATGCAATTGTTTAGAAGCAAGCATTTTGTTGTTATTGGTAATTTCCAAATTGATTGCATCACCATATGTCTTTGTAGATCACAATGGCATTCTTTTGATGAACGGATTAAATTTGATTAGCATATGCCACGCGATAGTCTATGGTGTTACTCCCGTTGATTGCCATGCTAATTAGTTCAAGTTGCTGTGTACTCTGCAGTCATGTTGATAACTCTTAATAGATGCTTTACGGATACTGGTTCTAAGTCTCATTCTGTTGGTTGAGCTTGCTTCTGCCTAATTATGTTACTATGTGATTCTGAAAATTTCTCTCACTTTATCTTGCTTTACAAGCAAATAAGCTAACAAGAAAGTATATACTGCTTATGTTCTTTCTTGAGATGTTGAATAGAACTGATGTTTTGAGGTTCAGTTCTTTCGTGTACTGATTGTGCATATCGCTTATGCAGACTTAAGATATTTATTCCTATAGCTTTACTTTCATGGGCAATCCTGGTGCCGGTCAACTGGACAAACAACACTTTAGCAAAATCTGAAGCAACCGATAAGCTACAGTTCAGTGACATTGACAAGCTTTCCATTTCAAATGTTCCGTATGGATCACTAAGGTCAGTAGGTGTTTCAATAGAATTCAAGATTTTTATTTTCCGTATTGTTAATTTCAGGTGTTTAACTCTCCTTTTAGGGGTGAAACAATTACCTCCAGTCCCCTTGTGAGCCGTCTAAGCTTCAGATGATTTTTGGTCATTGTTAGGCAAACAGGGCCTGATTTAAGTAATTAAGTTTAAGCTCATTAGTGGGCATAGGCTTGAACAAATATGCACTTTCTCAATCATTTAACTGGGTGCTTCATACATATATGACTGGACTTTGTGAAATTTACAGGTTTTGGACTCATATAGTGATGGCCTATGCGTTTACTTTCTGGACTTGCTATACTTTGATAAAGGAGTATGCAACAACTGCAGCAATGCGCTTACACTTTCTTGCTTCTGAAAGATCTCGACCAGATCAGTTCACGGTAAGATGCAGTTTCTTGCTCAAATTTAGTCTGGGAAGTAAAGGAGGGTATGGGGTACTATGTAACATCATCAATGATACTTAATATTTTCTGAGATTTTTTGTTGTTCCTAATGACAGTATCTTAATATATTAATTATCCTTGATATACATGAACATACGTAAATTTCCTTGTATTTTATGACAATTAGATACTGCAGTACAGGATATATCTGTAAGTTTGTAAGAGCTCTCAGGATATATCTGGGTATCTTCTTTCTCCATTGACAACTTTAGTGTTTTATCTCCTTGCTGGTGGCGTAAGATGCCTCTGTTGCTGTTATGTCTTCACGCTGATGCCACGACCTACTCCTGTCCTTGTTTCTTGGTCGTTTCCCAGGAGTGCTGAAAATTTGATCTTTCGCAGGTGCTTGTTAGAAATGTGCCACCAGATCCAGATGAATCAGTGAGTGAATCTGTGGAGCATTTTTTCCTGGTCAACCATCCAGATCACTATCTTACCCAACAGGTTTTCTTCCTGCTAAAGTTCATCTTAGACTTATGTACCTTTGTTACCTTTACCAGTAGCAGCCAGCCAGAAGTGCTTGTCTGTTACTCAAAACTTATTATATCATATATTCTTCACATGCTGCCATAAAAAAACATTGTTCTAGTGTTTGACTTTTGGATTAAGTATTAAATTTTTATGAACTCATAGTATCTAGATAATAGTCCAAACGAAAAAAGATAATTTTGTTGTTTTCGAGTTCTCCTTTTGTTAGTGTGTCCTAACTTAAGAAGCCGTTATCTGGGTGTCAGGTTTGTGTCATGTCTTGCATATGTTGATGCTTCTTAGTTTTGATTATGTGCTACTTCGGAAAGATACATTTCCATGCAACTGTTGTTCATTGTGAATCAGGCTATTATATGCATTTTTGTTCTTACATCAGAAGACTTTTGCAGGTTGTAATCAATGCCAATAAACTTGCAAAACTGGTAAAGGAGAAGAAAAGTAAGCAGAATTGGCTCGACTATTACCAATTAAAATATTCAAGAAATCAATCAAAAAGGCCCGTCACAAAGGTAGCATGTGGTTAAAAAGCAATGTATTCTTTTCTCAATTGTTTATTTGTCATACTGAATTTAAAGTAGAACTTTTAGAGTTAATTAGTGTACTATTTACTTCTTTCAAACTTTCAGACTGGTTTTCTTGGCCTTTGGGGGGAAAAAGTGGATGCAATTGATTATCAGGCAGCAGAAATTGAGAGATTATCAAAAGAAGTAAGTGAAGTACTCCAATCTTTTTTCTAGATCGCACTGGCTGTCCACTATAAAGAGACGGCGTTAATTGCACTGTTGGAAGCCTTCTGCAGATAGAACTTCATTTGTAAATAATCTAAGCATCACGCTCAAATGCAGATAGCTGAAGAGAGGGAGAGGTTAAAATCTGATCCTAAGTATATCATGCCGGCAGCATTTGTTTCCTTTAGAAGTAGGTGGGGTGCTGCTGTTTGTGCACAAACACAACAAACAAGAAATCCAACTTTGTGGTTAACGGAGTGGGCTCCAGAGCCACGTGATGTCTACTGGGATAACCTTGCGATTCCCTATGTTTCACTGACTATTAGGAGGCTTGTTGCTGCTGTTGCTTTCTTCTTCCTTACATTCTTCTTCATGATCCCTGTCACTATTGTGCAATCTCTTGCAAATATCGAGGGTATTGAGAGAAGGGCACCATTTTTAAAGCCGATAATTGAAATGTGAGTATGGCTTCTTTATACATCTTTATTAATTACTACATAAAAGTACGACAAAATCATGTGTCTGGGTTTTATGATTAACAATCTATTCATCAAACAGATCCTTTATCAAGTCTGTAATTCAAGGTTTTCTACCTGGGATTGCTTTGAAGATTTTCCTCATAGTGCTGCCGACGATACTGATGATGATGTCCAAATTTGAGGGGTTCCTGTCCATATCAGCATTGGAGAGGAGGTCTGCCTTAAGATATTATATCTTCAACTTTGTCAACGTCTTCCTTGTGAGCGTAATAGCAGGAACTGCATTCCAACAGCTTGATAGTTTTCTTCATCAGTCTGCAAATGAGTGTGTTACTTGAACTTCAACTATGGTTCCTTTTTTATGTTTAAGAAGTGAAACAATTTCTGATTCATTATTTAACAATTCTAGTCATTTTGGACATGTTCTCATCAGCTGGTCTTGAGTGATTGCAGAATCCCTAAAACAATTGGTGTTGCGATCCCTATGAAAGCAACTTTCTTCATTACTTATGTAATGGTGGACGGATGGGCTGGTGTTGCTGGGGAGATCTTAAGATTGAAACCCTTGATAATCTTCCATCTAAAGAATTTCTTTCTGGTGAAGACTGAAAAGGATAGAGAAGAGGCAATGGATCCAGGAAGCATTGGTTTCAATACTGGTGAACCTCAAATACAGTTATATTTCCTCCTAGGCCTTGTCTATGCTGTGGTCACACCAGTTTTCCTCCCTTTTATATTGGTTTTCTTTGCCCTGGCATATGTCGTTTTCCGTCATCAGGTAGATTTGTATTCTCTCTCTCTAACACACACACACAATATGCATGAAACCTTAAACAGATTTGAATTCAAAGAATCATAACTTTGAAGCACACAGAGAAAGACTGATGATAAGTGTGTTTTTGTTCTTTCCTTATCAGATCATAAATGTGTATAACCAAGAATATGAAAGTGCTGCAGCATTTTGGCCTGATGTCCACGGACGCATAATCTCTGCACTGGTCTTCTCACAGCTTGTTCTAATGGGATTAATGAGTACCAAAGGGGCTGCTCAGTCCACCCCGTTTCTTATTGCGCTTCCAGTCTTGACCATTTGGTTCCATAGGTTCTGCAAAGGCCGTTATGAACCTGCTTTTATTAGATATCCTTTACAGGTCCTTAAATATCCACATTATGTATAATTTTAACCTATATATCAAATTTCCATTTATATATATATTTGTAACTCATTCCATTTCTGTTGTGGATTCCAGGAAGCGATGATGAAAGATACTCTTGAACGTGCAAGAGAACCGAACCTGAACCTGAAAAGCTATCTCCGGTATGCTTACATCCACCCAGTTTTTAAAAATGATGAGGATGGTGAACATGATGATGATATCAGTGAAAAATTAGACGAGACTGTGCTAGTACCTACCAAACGACAGTCGCGAAAGAATACCCCTGCTCCCAGCATGCTTAGTGGTGCATCCTCGCCATCACTTCCAGATGTTGCTGAAAATCCCCAGGGTCTTAAACCATGAGAGATTTCCCTGTTTACACATGATTTTTGCCTTGGCACTGCCAGAGCTGGGGTTAGCAATGCTGTAAATTGAGCAATAGAAAGTAGCTAAAATTTTTCATTTTGTGGAATTTTTTGCTCTGTTTTTATGTATGGTTCAGTTATATGTACAGGAGAAAATAGTGTAGTGATTTTCCTTCATTATATGGGAATTTTTTGGCAACTATTAATTTCACAAGTAAAATGCAGATATATGCACTTTTATTAGTCTTTCTGTGCAAATACGCCCGATTAGAAATACAATTTCAACTTGGACTTTGGTATCTCTTTTTCGTTGCTATCCCCTGAGGTTTATAGTGTAGGACTTTCGTTGTTCTATTTCTTTGTTCTGAACTGTTACTTCTATTCTTCCATCTTTTCTTGATCACTTCCTGCAGCCACTATTATAGAGAAAACTTCTATTGAAAACCACAGTAGCAGGGCAAACGAATTGTATCAATCAGCTTAAAATCAATCCATTTTTATAGGAATTCCAATTTCTGTAAATTCTTTTCTCCCTATCGTTTTCTTTATCATTATGTCAGAGAAAATGAATAACAGTTAACAGAAATTAAAACATGAATATGCTCTCACTGGCAGATGAGATATCAAGTGTGCTTTTCCAAATCACCAAGTTGTGTGACCTCCAGATTTCCCTGTTTACAATATTGGTTCTCTCATTTGGCATCATTATCGGGAAGGTCTAACTAGATAACTTTTCCCGAGGTTTTAGTTGCAGTGAATGAAGATTTCTTCTTTAAGGGAAAAGGTCTATCAGCAGTTCCAGAAGTTGCACTTTCTTTCAATGTTGGTCCAGGCCCCGTATCAATTGGCCTTGCCTACTTCAATGCCAATGCCTGGTAAACATGTAGAAAAGACAGTTGAGAAGGCGGAAACCATCCCAAGCAAGAATGTGCTTCACCAGAAAAGAGTTTGCTAGGAAGATGTTTATCTGCAACTCTGGAAATTCATGACAAAATGCACCTTTAAGAGCAAGTGGATCTGGATAAAACCTTCCAACTCTAATGTGATTTTGGGCTGTGACTGTATTCTTGCTGGCCCCTAATTGCAGTTGAGGATGCAGATCTGTTTGAATTCTGGTTCCAAGTTAATCTTAAATACATCCATTCCAGCTCCAAGTGTGAAGATAAGTTCGCAATAGATATTTAAAAAGAGCACATAATTTGCAGGGAACCAGGCAGGAGGTTAAGTTTACGACCTCCATATGGCAAGCAACTTGGGAGCCTCTCATGGCAGCCATATTTGAAACAGTGGGAAAGTCGAATAGAGAAACTGCATCTCATTTTCAAAGCACATAAGAATCAAGGGAAAATTCTTCATGTTCTGAAGTTGATATTACTTCCTTAGTATCATCTGTTAGATTTTTCAACATGGAGACTATGTTTGCATATTCAGGATGTGAACTATGGCGCGTAAAAAATGGGGTGATTGTGCCATGCATTTCAATGAAACTCCAACCTGGCAGTTTCCTCAGTCCAAGAGATCTCATTTGAGACCAAGCTTCACCCACACCATCCCATCTGGCCATTGAAGCAAAGCTGTGAGCTAGTTGCACATACTTACCAGCATCTGCAGGCCAGAGTTCAGAAATTTCCTTGGCAATAACGCACCCAAGCTCTTCCTGGCCAGAATTCCGGCAAGCATCAAGTAATATGCCAAGAACATCAACCATTGGTTCTGCAAACATCTTCCTATAGAAGGCATATGCATCTTGTACCTTGCCAGCTCGGCAAAGGAGATCAACAATGCATGCACAGTGTTCAACTGTTGGTTCAATCTTATGATCATTTTTCATGGACTCGAACACCATCATACCACTATCAACAAGCCCGTTGTGACTGCAGGCATAAAGGATGGATAAGAAAATGACATCATTGGGTGAAAGCCCATTCTGCAGAAACTCAGAGTACATCTCCAAAGCAGTTTCCCCTTTCCCATGACTACCATATCCTGCTATAATAGTGCTCCAAGAAACAGTGTCGTGCTGTGGCATTCTGTCAAAGCACTTTCTAGCAGAATCTAGGTCACCACATTTAGCATACATATCAACCAAGGCTGTGCCTATCCTAATGCATGGTCCTAGACAGTTTCTGACAACATAATTATGAATCCACTTTCCCTGATGGTATGCCCCAATGGAAGCACATGCTTGGAGAAGGGCAACAACAGTGATTGAATCCGGTTGTTGGCGAGCTACCCTCATCTCATGAAATAAGTCCAAGGCCTCACTTAAATATCCATTCTGTGCATACCCAGCAACAATTGCATTCCAGGAAACAACATCTCTTTCTCCCATCATGCTAAAAACAATAAAACTCTGCTCCAGAAGGCCACATTTCGCGTACATACTAACAAGAGAATTTTGCATAGGAATATCTACAGCCATTTGTTGCCTTAATATGTAGCAATGTATTGATGTTCCAAGTTTAGTAGAACCGAGTTGTGCACAAGCTGCAAGAATGCACGCCATGGTTGCAGAAGATGGCATCAAGCTTGAAACCAACAATTCTTGAAACACTCTCAATGCCTCGTCGGCAGAATCATTCTGTACAAGGGCAGAGATCATAGCTGTCCAAAATACTGTATCCTTATCAGCTGCCCTCTCAAATATTTGTAATGCATCATCCACCTTTCTGCATCTTGAATACAATGCTACAAGTGATGTTCCTACATGTTTATCCAATTCAAATCCAGAAGTAACTATCTGCCCGTGTACAACTTTTCCCACTTCAAAACTACCTTCTCTTGCGACAGCAGTGACCAATGACCCAAAAGTCTGCTGATCAGGTTCTATATTCTCAACCCTCATTCTGGAGAAGAGATTTAAAACTTCATTAAGGTTCCCCATTGAAGAATAGGCGTTAATTAGACTATTCCAAGAAACAATATCTTTCTCACCCAACAATTCAAACAACTCCCTAGCATCTTCTACTCTTCCACTCTTGGCATATACACTCAGTAAACAATTGACTAAAACTATGTCGCGCATATAACCACATTTAATCACGCGAGCATGCAAGGCTCTGACGTGCTCACTCTCGCAAATCCCCGAAAGCAGATTCAAAATAGTAACCGGACAAGGTAGGATGCCTTCAGACTGCATAGAGTTATACATCAAGAATGCATTTCTCATATCACCAGCATGAGCATAACATCCAACAATAGCTGTCCACGGGACGACATTTCTGTGAGGCATCATGTCAAACACTTTTCGGGCATAGCCAATGTTATTGAATTTTGAGTAGAAATTAATCAGTGAACAGGAAACATAGGGGTCTGAGGAGAACCCATTAACGATAATCTGTTGGTGCAGCGAGGGGCCAAGGGAATAAAGGCTAAGAGAAGTGCAAGCCTTGAAAAGGGAAGGGTATGTGAAAGCATCAGGAGTAGCGGTGGGGGACTTGAGCATGGAGGTGAAAGTGAGGAGAACTTGGCGGTGGAAGCCTTGGGCGGAGAGCCGGGTGATTGTGGCATTGAAAGATTTCGTAGTGGTTGTTGCGGCGGCAATTACTGGTGGCGGTGGTAGCTTCAGGGAGCGGACGTAGGTGAGTTTGAGCTTGTTCATAGATCATTGTAAACTTTGGCAAGCTTACCTTTTTTTGCCTTTGATACACAATGGTGGAGTTGGGGTAACTTCATGTTAAGACAGCATAATCTCTCCTTACAAAAGGGTGTGAGTCACTGTACCAATTCAATCCAATGTGTAGGCTATTCAGATTTCGTATGATACAAATTCAATCCAATGTGTAGGCTATTCAGATTTCGTATGATACAAATTCAATCCAATGTGTAGGCTATTCAGATTTCGTATGATACTAGGATCAGGCTTCCTTTGATTCGATGAGAGCCAATGAGAAGTGAAAGAAAGTGAAAAGAATAGAGACGGACAAGAATAATAATTCTCCTTATGTTATTCGGCGTGAAGGAAGGTAAGTTAATTTTAAATATTTTTTTGTTGTTTGATTAACTTTTTTTTTATTGTGTATTAAAAATAAATAAATTAATTTTATATTAAAATAATTTGAAGTACTATAATTTACAAATTAAATTTAAAGCTTATTAGAAAATGTTGAACAAGAATAAAAATAATTTTTATATAGTTATTTTTCTAAAAGGATTATGCGTGGAGTTATTAACAGAAAAAGAAAGAAAGAAACAGAGAAGAGTTAAATGCGTTTTGACCCCCTGTGATATGAAAAAATATCACAAAAATTCCTATAAAAATTTAAATATAAAAAATCATCCATATGTTATGAGTAATGACTCGCACTGCCCTCTGGTCAACTCAAGCCTATTTTTTTAAGAACAATGACTAACATGTCCCTCCTGGTCAACTTGGGTCTATTAAATTATATTATAATATATTTTTAATATATAAAATTAAAATTTTATAACAAAAAAATTAAATTTTTAGTTCGTTAATTATGCTCAATATTAATTTTAGTTCCATAATTATGCTCATTTTTATAAGTCCGTTAAGTTTTAAAATTGATGATATTTAGTTCTTCAGTGGCCAAAATTTAAATTTTTGACCAAATAAATGACATTGCCTATTGGATATTTGTTGGGGGAGGGGGTTAGTCCCACGTGATTTTAAAAAATGAGTTGAAATGACATGTTGAATGCAATTATATTATATATATTATTATAACTTATAAAAATTATTATAATTATAAATAAAAATTAATTGAGCACCTATTTGAATTAAAAATATTAATTATGGAAGAAGAAATAGGTATAAGTAAAGATATTTTAGTCGATCTACGTGGTGGCGACCAAAAGTAATTTTCACAAGGCTTTGGACCTTAATACACAAGTACAATTTTAACTAAGTTTGGAGCACGACAATCAACAACGGCAAATAGGCCTTCCGCAAAGTGGAAAACATACTCGCTGACGGAACTTTACCCAACACGATGGATAACATTAGGTCATTCTTAATGACTTCCAAAGCTCCCTGTTCTACGAGATTGACCTTTCCTATAAAAGAGGGGAGTGATGCATGCCCTTCATCAGGGATCCATCCATGTTACATGTATAAAAAAGACTGTAAACATTCCAACTCCGAACACTCGTCAAAAAATTTCTCTTTAATTTTTTAAGTTATTACAGCCATCGTATGCAAGATTGGGATCAAGTAGCCATCAACGAGCTACATAGTGGTGTGGATATCATTAAACAGACCACATGCTGCTGAATGTGGAAATTGCTTAGCCCAAAACGCTAGCTCCAGTGAGCAAAAATCAAAAGCAGTTGTAGGGTGATGGGGCAGAGAATAAGAAATTTTACGGCTGTAATTCTCTAAATGCGGAGCAGCAGAGTTAGTTTTACTGTTTCTTTGGATACTCTCTGGCTCCAAATATGGTAGATCCAATCCTAACATTTGTGCTGCCCATCTCAATCTGCAAAATGACCAAGAATTCGTCAGTTGTACTCTTCGGCGCCGGGGACTATGTAGCTCAGCAATTTATCCCATTGATATTGAGTGGATTTGTTGGGACATTACAAACAAAAGAGTCAAAGGGGGTCGAAAGCTCTTCCCAGAGTCCTGTTAGAAGGTGCTCGGATGTACAATTTATGCTAAGCATCCATTGTCAGTACTAGTGAAAAAGAAAAAATATGGAAACTAGCACTCACAGCAAGCTCAAAGTCACCAGACATGCCCATTGACAGCTCACACTGCTCTTCTGCTATCCCAAGGGCCTTGCACACTTCGCTTCTACAGCTTGCTAATGTCTGACACCCAAAGAGTAATGAGATGAGGCTATTTTCAATAGATAAATTGGCACCGTGCTACCCAGCAACAATAATAGATGTAGATATACCTTGAAATTCTCTGGGGTAGAAGTGTAATCTGGCATTCCTATTGTCATCAGGCCACAAAATTCAAGATTAGGGCAGTTCATACTAATATGCTTCACAAGATCCACACAACCAGCAGGTTCAACACCAGATTTAGCTGCCAGAACAAGACCACAAAACCAATTGTTATTAACCTTGCTTTATGATAGGACACGTTGATGTCCAATAAAATCAGGTTGAGTACTCAATAGAAGCAAATAAAAATACAGAAGACCCATCAATCAAGCGATACTTAAATTTACCTACATTCTTCACCACTTGTATTGACTTGGACCAATACTTTCAAAGGTTTCCTTCCAATGTTTCCAATTGCCCGGTTAAGATGATTTGCAATCTACAGAAAACAAGATATTGGAATCAGCAAAAAACTAAATTCCATCTCTGATCTGTGAGGATGTCATAATGGGAAGATCAAACTAATTAACAAAGAAAACTAAACTATAATGCCTTAAGAGGCGGATCAGTTAAATTATCAAACTAGAATTTGAAATTTCAACTTTGGTATAATCTTTTCATTGTAACTTATTGTTGAAGGTTTATGACTAGCACTTTCATGGCTTCTGCAGTATACTTTCAGTACAAAGCTATATAAACTTTACAACAGCTAATAACATGGACCCAAAAGCTACAAGTAAGTTTACCTTCTCATCATCTACAGTCTCCACCATGGCAAGATTTGGTACCCCAGCTGCAAAACAGAAAGAAAGAATGTTAGATTAGAACCCAAAATTCTGCACCTGAAACTAGACGCGTAGTTTCTTTGTGGACTACAAAGAAAACAAAATCCTTAATCTCTATCCTCAAATTACTCCCACAGTCCAGTCAATCCTTCGACACTTCTGATACAAGTTTTAACTCCAAGAGAAATCCGTTTAGACCAGAATCAGTTTCTTCCACAGAGCTGAATAAACCAGACATGTTAGACTTGGTCCAAAAATACAACCCATATGGACAAAAATAACATTTTAACATCAAGGGCAATCAAATCATATCATGCCATTAGTAAACGCGGTCGCTGAAGCTTTTGTCATTTAACAAGTTCCAACATTTTTCAAAATTGGTCAGATCTTTCACCTTCAATACCCATTATCATCTACAGAGATTGTATCTTTCAAGCACAACACTGGAATTTTTCTGCAGCCAGCTGGTTAAATGATTAGATGCTTTATTAAAAACCTTCAAAAATTTCAAAGCTGTATAGTGAGTCATTCACAATATCCACCTCTGATGAGGGTTATGATCACATTAAGACCTCGATTACAAAGGGAGAGGGTTCTAACATACTCAGAAGTGTCTTCACTTTATTGCTTTGCAAATTTCCAATAAAATGCCATTCTATGTCTTCCGGCAGCTGCAATCCAACACAGAGACTAAAGCTGGTGACTGTGCACGAAATTACAAAAACATCAATCTGACCTTAATCAAATTACGAGTCAACAAAAGAAACTAAAATCCGCAAAGAACTACGATTACAGCCAAAAAGCAGTCTCTTTGCCCAACCTATAAATTATCAGCATTCAATTCAATAAAGACAAAGAGACAGAGAAATAGAGATGTGAGACCTGAGGAGCTTTCTCAACGAGCTCTTGGACATAATTCTCTCCGAAGCAGCGGTGTCCGGCGTCGTACACTTGGCGGAGGAGGGGGACCGGCTTAGTCTTGCTCACGGCCACAACTCTGATCCGGTCCGGCGCACGACCGGCCCTCTCGGCTGCCTGGTTAACCCGATGGAGGACTGAGCGCAGAGCTGTCGCAGCCGCGCCGTCCGTAGCGGAAGCCGCCGCCATTTGTAATCCTGGAGATGCGGATGATGATTTCTCGGCTTGTGTCGATGAAGGCGAATCCTGGCTCAGTTCTGCTACCGCTCTTCTCTCTGCTTCTGGATTGTTCATTTTTGGCTAATTTCAGTATTTTCAGTGTAGGTGAATATAATTTCTCTGAAATTTTTGGATCAGAAAATTACAATTTGCTCCCTTAAAACTATATTTATGACAAGGGATACATATGCTTTTGGTTCAATTAATTGGATATGGATAACCTCAGAAAAAATAATTAAAATTATTTAATATTTAATTTAAGAGTAATTAATAAAAAAATTCTTTGAGCTCGATTTGATGGTATAAAAAATTAAACTGAAATTTAATTTTTTTGTCTGATAAATTTTTCAAATTTGATTTGAACTCAATTCAATTATCCACAAAAAATTAAGTAATAGAGATTTACACCAATTTTTCTTAACTTTTATTTATTTTTTCTCATTTAAAAGAGATGGATCACTATATCATTAGTACAAGGGTAAATTACTACAAACTCCTATCAGGTTTGTCATAGTTACAAGTACCTCTATATTGTTTAAATAATTATAAATGCCTTTTAAAATTAATAGACATCCAACAAATGCCCTCTACAATAAGCTGTCACAAATGGGTATATGTTAAAATAATCGTTAATTTCAAATGGTATTTATAATTTTTCAAATAACGAAGGTATAATTATAATTATGCCAAATCTAAAAAAAAAAATCATTATAATTTACTCTTCATATAATTTAGTTACTCAAAACAAGAGAGAAAAGGAAATCTATTCTTTACTATAAGAAAAATAAAATTAAAAACCAAATATTGAATAATGTTGAGTGTACATGATAATATATATATTTGTGTATATATGGTTTCAACGTCTTCAAGTTATTGATTAATATTTATTATAAAATTGTTTATTATGTATATGAGTATTGCATGTCATGCTTACCAGTTTAAATGAATTTAACGCATGTCCGTAACATCAGCCCCTGCATGAGTCCTAATGCGTCGCAATTTCCCCCGGACACAACCCCCAAATTTCAGTCTCATAATCTTTGTCTGCCTCAAAAATATGTCACGCAAAACGAATTCTTTTGGCTTTAATTCAAATTTATATTCATCACTGCTCTATACAACCATAATTATAAATTACTATCAACAAACATATATAGTTGATTAATTAATTTCAGTATAGTTCTTTAAACTTTTTATACATATGAAGCGCATTAAGCCAATCCAACCCAGGGCCAGGTCTGTAAATGGTCTCAGCCAACTCGGATGTATTATTGTTCAAATTTGTTTGAATATCTATTCTGTTTCAAAAATCGAGTTTGGGTTGAAGATTAATCTAATCGAGCCAATATAAACTTCAATCAGAGCTAATTGAATCGAGCTCGAACCACTTAAAAATTTACTGAACAAAATTTTCTGGTCAAATTTGGTTTGATAAATTCAACTTATTAAGTTGAAAGGAGTTTTTATCAAAAAAATTCAATCCACTATCAATAATTTGATTTATTTTTCAATCTTAATACAATCTAATAATTATTTTCATACTAAACAAAATATTTGAGTTCAGATTCTCTCCAGACTCGGCGATTTCAAGGCTGAGAATTAGATATTTGCGAAAGTCAAGAACCCTCACACCACCTCGTGCGATCACGTCTATCATCTTGCACAAAATCTTAGCCAAAACCAAAGAAACATTCCTATGTAAACGTGGAAGCCACCTACATTAATTAGCATCACCACCTAAATATGCATATAAAAAGCAACATCCCTTCATTAAATTCTTGCACCTCAATACTTCACTGTCCTAGCCATGGCCTCCTCACCATCTCTCCCACTTACACTTGCTCTCGTTCTTGCTTGCACTTCAACAACACTAGTGCTTGGTTCTTACAACCCTCCGCCCAATTCATACAGCAAGAAAATCATGAACCCAATAGACTCCTGTTGGAGGGCCAACTCCATGTGGGCTTCCGACCGCCGTGCTCTGGCGGATTGTGTCGTCGGGTTCGGGAAGGATGCAGTCGGAGGGAAGTATGGTGCAACGTATGTTGTGACGGATCCATCGGATGACCCGGAAAGTCCCAAACCGGGTACACTGCGGTATGGTGCGATCCAAGAAAAACCACTGTGGATCATTTTTGCAAGAAGTATGGTTATTAGACTAAAGAATGAGCTGATGATGAATAGTTACAAGACCATAGATGGGAGAGGGGCCAAAGTGGAGATTGCTTATGGGCCGTGCATAACTATACAACATGTTAGTCATGTGATCATACATGGTATTAGCATTCATGATTGTAAGCCCGGAAATCAAGGCATAGTTCGGGACAGCCCGATTCACATGGGCCATCGTCGGGGCTCTGATGGTGATGCCATTGATATATTTGCTTCCACGGATATATGGATTGATCATTGTTACCTAGCACGTTGCACTGATGGGCTCATCGATGTGATTCATGCCTCGACTGCCATCACCATTTCTAACAATTACTTCTCCCAACATGATAAAGTAAGTAGCTACCTAGCTACATTTTTTGTCATTGACACACATAATTCATGTTCATTATTGTGTTTAATTTACCTACTTTAACATGTTTTGACAGGTTATGTTATTCGGACACGACGACAACAATCTAGAGGACAAGAGCATCAAAGTCACAGTTGTCTTTAACCATTTTGGCCCCGGTTTAGTGCAAAGAATGCCGAGGTATGTATATACGTTTGATGTCTCATTTTAGATTTTGCAGTGAATCATGTTACTTAAGACTCTAAAAGTAGTTAATTAATTATCACGAGCAGGGTCAGGCTAGGTTATGCACACGTGGCTAACAACAGATACGACCAGTGGGAGATGTATGCCATTGGTGGAAGTGCTGATCCAACCATCTTCAGTGAAGGAAACTACTTCATGGCGCCTAATAGTCCTGATATAAAACAAGTGAGTCGAATGTTGTTCTTAACTATGTTACAATAACAGGAAACTGGCAAGTTTTCACATAGACATAGTCGTAAGCTAATTGTGCAACATATTGAACAGGTTACAAAGAGAGAGGTTACAAGTAGTGGGTGGAAGAACTGGAAATGGAGGTCGTCGAGGGACAAATTCTTCAATGGGGCTTATTTTGTTCCTTCTGGATATGGGAGCTGCGCGCCAGGTTACACTAAAGCTCAGTCGTTTAACGTTGCTGATGGGTCGATGGTGCCTGCTCTGACAGCCGACGCCGGCCCCTTGGGCTGTACTGCCAGTAAAGCATGTTGACATACTTTGTGTAAATACCTTTGCTTGGTTAGTTGTCACACATGAATACCACCTGCACTAATTGCGCAGGCAGAAAGGTCAATTGTTAGAATCTCCGTAGGGGTTCTTCATTTTTAGCTAGAATAGTTGTTAGCAGCAGGTTGGGCTAACAAGAACCAGTTAGCCAGCGTTTCGATCTTTTAAAAACTTGACCATTCTGTAAATTTCACTTCTTTAATGGAACGTTTTTGTCCGAAGAATTACCCTTACTATAGGACTGGTTGATTTATCGCTAGCCGTAAATCATGTCTGTAAACACAGAGCTTCCACAAGGTAATTATATCTATTAACATCTCCCATGAGGACAAGAAAAAGTGTCAGGATTCATCAAGCAAGCAGTCTCCCATATCCCTCGTTGAGGAACAGGGGATTTCCTGGAAATTGCTCTGATCAGCATGTTTATGCTTCTCTGTATGTTGCTCCAGAAGAAACATCTGATTTAAATATCAGTTTCCTAAACTGTAACAATGTGAATATCTGATGTTTGGATCACTCACACAAGTTACCAGAAGCTAAAACCTTGGTGAAAATCATCCAAAAGCTACAAACTCATATTTTCAGTTTGGCTTAAATGCAGGTGCTGTGATTTTGGTCTTTAACTTGTGAGCATAGCAATTTAGTTCCGTATGTTTTAATTTTCTCGATTTTAACACAAAATTGATCAGAACTTTTAAAGTTGGCCAGATAGTAATGTGTGATTTCGGCCAATTTTCTCCTGAAATTGTGAAAATAAAAACATACAGGACTAAATTGCTATTATAGTAAGTTACAGGATTAATATGTCAAATGTCTTTAATTACGGGACTTAAATGCAATAAACTTTTGTAGTTTTAATTAGCGGACACATATCTCGAATTTTCTGTCGTAAATCCTATTTTATCTTCTACCCATTAAACATATATAAAATACATGATGACATTGCCATCTTTATATGTTGAATGGAGTAGAAGATGGAATAAAATTTGCAACAAAAAAAATTCAATCTGATTACTTATTAGGGAAACTCTGAATTCCAGGCATGAGATGTATTCTGCTGTTAAAAAGTCTTCCCCAATAATAGAAGTTGAGACGACCTTATCAGCCTGCGAAATGGCGCAAGTCAAAACCCCATTTTTAAATAAAACTAGGAACATTTCTCTCATTTTAAGAAATAAAACACATCAGAAAGTTGAAGTCCTCATAGCAGCACTACTCCGAAAAGGGGCAGGGAGCCATGATTACTCAAGATTAATGCTTGACAGGTTAAAATTAACACCACAAAAAATTGATTTCATTGCCTAATATCAAATATCAATACCTTCTCCTCTGATCAGTAACAAAAATTGGTCGAATCATATATATGAATATATACATCTCTATGAATACATGAAAAGAATCAATTAGGGGGCAGATTGATACAGATGGGAGAAGAAGAAGCCCATGATGTTTTGCATGGGGAGGAAGAACGAACATGCAACAGCATAGACCTGCAAAGCGGGCAGGTGAACTGGCATCTGTCCAGCCATTTCTCCAGGCACCCCACGTGAAATACGTGCCCGCATTTCGGCAGTTTGTTCACCAATTCCTCTTTCTCGAACTCAGTCAAGCAAATCGAGCACATTTCGTCCTCATGAGCGTCACAACTCACTTCTCCTCCATTCTTGTTGCCCATCATCAGCTCTAGTTCTTGAAACTGGGAGACTGGAAGATCCAGCTCCCAGTCCGGGTTCTCATCATAGCTGCTGCTGCAGGCTTGACGGTGCGGGTCGATTAGGAAGGTGAAGAATCTTACAAAAGCCTGCGCTATTTGGAGAAACGGGATCCATACACAAGCGTAGAGGATCAATGTAAAAGTGGACAAATGCGTTTCTGCGTACAGGCAAATCATTCTTGATGATTCCTGATCAAGATCAAGCTGCTGGCTAGTGCTAATTGCTGTGTTTCTCAAACAGATTTGATGAGTATATATGTAAGTAAGCAGTGTGGATTTGGGGAGACAGCTGAAGAGATGAAGAGTGAAGGAAAATGAGAAGTGAGGTTGCGTTTATATAGTAGAAGGAATGGGCGGGGAAATGATGAAAGGTTATAAGTCAACGTGGAATTTTGGTGAAAAATATGATGTTGGGTTTGTGCAGTGCTAGTTAAGGTTTTGACTTTTGGGGGTTGTGAGAGGGGCTGCAAGAAAACAATGGGGTTTGAATGAAGAACACTCAAGGGGGCTGGGGGGGTTGCAAATAATATTCTATATATATAGATATATGTTTATTTAATAATATATATATATATATATAAATGGAAACTAAGGGTGCTGCAGCCGAGGTATAAAATCTTGTGGGGGGGGTGGGGGGTGGTGGAAGGCCGGCGCCGACCCCACATTCCCGCCGGTCATCTCTCTTTTCTTGGATTATATAATTCAGAACAAACCACCTGCATATCCGTTGTTGTTTACTATATATATTAACATGGGAGAAATGGAAAGTTGAGTTTCAATTATTGTTAATTTATTTAATCATATATCCTCTTCGTTTTTTGTGATACTTTTATTTTTTTTCCCTGTTCTAATGTTCTTGTCCCTTTTTTTTTTAGTGATTGAAATGTATTTTGATTCAATAATTATTGGTGTTGCTAGGCTCCACCTTTATTTTTTTCGATAATGTTGTATTTGGATTTGAGTTACAAATTTGAAGAAAATAATTTTATATATAAAAAAATATATAACTTAATTAATATTTCACAAAATATATTTATAATTCAAAATGAGAATTAAAAATTTTAAAATCTTTTGAAATATAGAAATATCAAAAATTTGTTACTAAATATTTAAAGTTTCATTTAAATCCATCAATTCAAACATAACAAGATTAGGTTTACGCATCAATAATATATTTGTTTGCCCTTAACACACATCTATATATATATAATATTTGGACTTGCCTTGAACATATACATATCTGTAGAAGTCTAGTCCTTGATATAAAAAAAATAATTAAAGAAATTAGTTAAATAGAAGAAACTGATATTTCAGCTCAATTATTGGTACAGATAAATGTATGTTGGCAAAATTAATTATAGACTTGTGCTTGTTTTATAATACTCTCAGCGCCACTATACAAATACATGAATCTTGTTTTCAGGTGATAATATATTTCTATCACCTCAGCTTATGTTAATTTGGTCAAAATTGATGCCTTAACTCCCTGCAATTCTTGAAATTTATTAGCAAAATTATCAATTATTATTTTCAATTTTGGTGGTGTATATTCTATTATCTTTAAATTTATGATTACAATTAATAGTACATCAATTCGATTGATACATCAATATATAGTTTATGGTAAATTATACTTAGGCCCTGCTCTAAAAATGTAAAATTATACTTTCTCTCACATAAGTTTTAAAATTATACTTACACCTTCTCAAAAAATTTTATTATTTATACATGTCCTTTTGTTAGACAACCACACCTCTCTGAAAAATTAAGATATCATAGAAGAGAAAATTTAATATTAATATCTTTAACAAGTCTATAATAACTTAAAATTTCCAAGATGCCATCAAAAAATAATAACAAATTTGATGGGCTTTTTTTTTTTTTTTGGGCCCTTTTGAAAGTTCATTTTTCATAATTATAATTGTTGCAAAATTCAACTGTTGACATATATTTGTCTATTCAGTTTCTCTAGTAATTGACTTTGTATTAAGAATTATGGTTGATTAGATACTCTTTTCTTTGACTTGCACATTTAAAGAGGCAATTTTGGTGCAAAATTCATGCACCCCATTTTATTTTGTGTGTAATTGGACTAGTATATAATATATATTTACTTTGATTTTTCATTGTAAGACGAGGCACCACTTCTGCTCAATATTCTATACATTAGAATAATTAAGTGTTGGGTGGGGCTATTTGGTGCAGGTTCACAATCCAATGTTTTCAAAATTAAATTATTTCAAATACTTTTTCTTTTTCCTATCTAATTTCTTTCCACCAATTAAGAATATTAGGATGTTTTCTAGGTTAGTTCTTGCTATTTTTTATTGGTATTTTCTTACGTCTCACACCAATTATTCATAAAAAATATAATAACTTATAAGTCGCTGCTACGATCAATGTCCCATTGCTCAAAGAGAAGGCCCTTAAAACTTATGATCTGTACAAGCTCATTCTCTCTATAATTGATGTGGGATTTGTGCATTTTTAAGGTTTTTTCGTTTAAAATATTATATGAAAGAGGAGAAAATTAAAATAAATAATAGATCACAATTAATATTTTCTTATATCCTTTTTCAATAATTTTAAAATATGCATGAATAATATATCCAAGATAAAGAAATTTAAAGAGGGTCATATTGTGTAAAAATAAAAATGTTTCAGAATATTTTCCTTCATATATATTTTATCAACAAAAAAATAATTACTCTCACCCTTGAGGCGTAACAGAACAATATAGATTTATACAAAGAATATTAATTACCAAAAATTAACCTCAAACAACCTACAGTTATTAGCTCATTAATTCTAAAATAGATAAATAACTTAAACATAAATACTATGTGAAAATTATTTTTTAAAATTATATACTAATTACTGATGTAAGCAAGCATTCACATTAGTTGTAGACGAGAAGTTTGAATGGCTTATAAGATCCAATGCTTCTTCTCCAGAGCAAAGCACTTATTCTATACAAAATCATAGGACTCATACGAAGATAAAATAAACAATACCTAGTGCAATGGAGAACCGATTGAATTGTAAGTCAGATCATTTAGATGTCTTTTCAAGATAAAATTATAAAATTTATGAAAATAAAATAAATAATACCTTATACAATATCTCAAACAATGAGACACCAACACATCCCAAGCCACAAAAAATGCATAACTTCAATCAATCAGAATGAAACTTTTCGACGTGAATCTGAGTTGTGGGACAATAAAACTAATAATTGTGTAATTTAAGAGAGAGAGAGAGAGAGAAAAGTGAATTGGTAATGAAGAATTAGGAAGCACGTGGAAGTGGGGAAAGACAGGATTTGCGGAGCCGCGTAGGTGAAGCTTGTCATAATTGTACACTCATTGTTTTACTGCACATGCGCATCCCCGACACGTTCACATTCAGTTCAACACGCATCAAATATACACACTGCTCCACTCCACTCCATTTTCTCCAACTCATTCAATCCTATCCTATCCAATCCAACCCTGACAACTGTCATTGTAATCATTTCGTGTTTTGGAGTGTGACTTAATTAATTATACTCCTCACACCCACTCTTTTTTATCTTTTGGGCCGGACTAGCCCTTTTCTTTGAAAATTGGAAGCCCAAAACACCCTGGATTGAAGGGCTATGAGTTGGGCCTAATCCCTGCATGATCCAATTATATAGCTACTAATCAGTGATGAATCCCTTTGACACAAAGTCCAAACAATTCCAACTCTCAAATTAGCATAAACAACCAACACTAATGCATCCACACAATAGACTATTCGGGCCAACTCAATGGTTTGGGCTATAAGAATTCTTTTTACAAGTATTGGATTCAAATATTGGGCGTGTGTACGATTGGGTGCATCGTGGGCCCACCAAAAAAACAGATACTGTACCAACAATCATTTGGTTGAATGAATAACCTCTTTTTCGTTTTAAGCTCAAACCCAAATTTCTTGACCTCCCTTATTATTGTAAATTAATTATTTTGGGAAAAAAAATCACTGCTCAATAAGCTTTTTTAGATAAGTGAAGAAATTCTCTATTTATGTTTAAGATCACAACACATGCGTTTAATATGACCTTATAAATAGAAAATTCTAATATTAATTTACTAGTATCTATAAGTTTATAATTATATATTATTTATGATTCGTGTTGTATGTTGTCAGTTACTTTTCATCCTTGAAAAGGTTTGGAACCTGATGAAAGAGAGCAGATCGTTAGGTTTATTAAGAGGATTCCAACTAAAACCCTTCGATACTAAGTCAGTGAAGTATTTGATATTGAACAAGCGATCCAAATGCAATCTCAAGCAATAATAAATGTCTTACCATAAATGAACTGAACATGAGGTATTTATAATATTTAGGTGGATCCACTTGTCTGTTTGAAAGGTCTATTTGTAATATGCCATGTATAGTCATCTTAGCTCATATTAGAACAAATATTTATAGATTTTTCTAAATAAACGATTATTTCACATGAACCATAGATCTATAATGATCGATTAACTATGATAAGTCTATACATATTAGTGTTTTAATTAGATCTGAGCGGAGTCGAATAGAATGACGTGGATCCAAACATGCCCATAGATTGAAATTGAGCTCGCGGTTTAGGTCATGGTATAAACCACATCACTGAAAATTTTTACTCAAATTAAATTTGATCAAATCAAATATATCACAAAGTAAGTATACACTTACCAAATAATTAATTATTTTCTTAAAAATAATTGATTGATCATGATGGGTTTATAAATATTAGGATTTTTAGCATATCAGAGCCGAGTACAGAACCACACCTATTCACAAATTGAAAATTGTGCTGAGACTATAGGTCTTGGTACCACTTTAGAAGATTGCCCCTCCCCCCACATCACTTGTGCTGAGATAATAATAAATATAAATAATAATTATGGGGTTTTCCTTATTTCCATCGTTGTGCATCACTACATCACAGTGACATAATTTCGGGGTTCAATTCAACATGCAGGTACTATAAAACACAATGGAATTTATCAATTATATTAATCGGGCCGGAGCGGAATTATTAACAGTCAACAATACTAAAATAAACAATAATTCAGCCACTGAGGATATATGCCGACTCTGTACACCATAATCCTTAGTACAACCTTTGTGGGCTCGTGCTCACACGTTTGATTGGAGCTCCAAAATCTTACCAAACAACTGACTGAAAACTACATACAATCTTCCGACATGGCTGCCACAACCATGTTTAATTTGTACCTATTTATATGTTTCTTGTTACTGTTTCTTTCCTCCCAAACATCAGCCATGGCGGCAAATTCTTGTACTTGTCTTTTCATACTCACATGGCTATTGGCCTTGTGCATTTCAGGTTATATGGCTCATACACCAAAAGTTGTAAACAAAACTATCACAACATACCCGAGGCCCCGCACCAAGTTGATGAACAAAATCGATTCCTGTTGGAGATCGGACCCGAATTGGGAGTCGAACCGGAAAGCCCTAGCCGATTGTGCAGTAGGGTTCGGCAGCAATGCAATGGGAGGTAAGAACGGGGCAATATATGTGGTGACCGACCCATCGGACGACCCCGTTAATCCCAAACAGGGCACGCTCCGGTACGGGGCGATCCAGACCCAGCCACTTTGGATCATTTTCGAAAGGGACATGGTTATTACTCTTAAGAATGAGCTGATGGTGAACAGCTATAAGACCATAGATGGTAGAGGTGCAAGAGTCGAAATATCCAACGGGCCATGCATCACTATAGATGGTGTAAGCCATGTCATAATACATGGGATTAGCATTCATGACTGCAAGCCCGGGAAGGCCGGAATGGTCCGGAGCACGCCCGAGCACGTCGGAGAGAGGCTTGGTTCTGACGGCGATGCCATCAGCGTGTTCACGTCGTCCAATGTGTGGATCGACCATTGCTACCTGGCTCGGTGCACTGATGGTCTTGTAGACATCATACATGCGTCGAATCTTGTAACTGTTTCCAATAACTACTTCACTCAACACGACAAGGTATCCCTAATTTCTCACTACATATATCCTCCATCCATCGACAATTAGGGGTCTAGTCTTATTGGTTACATTAACACTGATCCAATATCAGGTGATGCTGCTGGGACATAGAGACGGATATACAGCCGACAGAATCATGAAAGTGACGGTAGCTTTTAACCACTTTGGCCCTGGATTAGTTCAAAGGATGCCAAGGTAATAAATTAAGAATGTAATGTGTCTAATTAATTTCCCAAATATTAATTGTTAGACTACTTAATGCTACATATTAACGTTTTACATGCAGAGTTAGATACGGATACGCCCATGTCGCCAACAACCGGTACGATCAGTGGATAATGTATGCAATTGGTGGGAGCGCGGATCCAACAATTCTCAGTGAAGGCAACTACTTTTTTGCTTCAAATGACCCTTATGCTAAACAGGTGGGAGCAATAAGTTAGTGAAAATGCATTTGAATTTGTTATTGGCAGTGCATTCATATTTATAAAATTAAGGCTCAATCTTTTGGGGGGCGGGCAGGTTACGAAACGGGAGACGCACGATGGGTGGAAGAGCTGGAAATGGAGATCGACAAAGGATGTATTTGTAAACGGGGCGTACTTTGTGCCGTCAGGTTGGGGAAGCTGTGCTCCAAACTATGCAACACCGCAGTATTTTGGTGCAGCACCAGGATCCTTGGTTCCTGCCTTAACATCTGATGCTGGCCCTCTCCTTTGTTTGCCTTATCAAGAATGCTAACCTATATAGTTCTCTATTATATACATATAAATTAAATTTGATCGAACCTGAATCAATTATACAGGAAGTGTAATATATTTAGGTTATAGTTAAGAGAAAGTAACCAATCACATAACAATTCTATTACACTTACTTTATAATTAATTTGATTCGATCAAATTTAATTTGCGTAAAATTTTTCCATATATATACACAGAGTGGCATGCTGTCAGGTTTTGTAATATCTTAAACCTAATCTCTGCCCTTTAAATTTTTTCCCTTTTTTCTTCTTTCTTTTTTTGGTGTGTGTGTGGGCGTGGGGGAATTATTTTGCGGTTGCCTCATTGTAAAATGATCCTTTTTCATTTCGGGATGTAAATCTTTTGTTGTTATTGTTCTAAGGAAAATGTACTTGTATTAATCTTCCTGACTACCATATTAAAGTGCCATTGTCTCATTTTACAGATTTAGTGGGCGTAGTCAAAATTTATTTAAAACATTTTTTGAGCACATACGTCTTTTAATTATTTTACAAAATAAATAAAATATTATATCTTAAAAATAAAAATTTCCAAGTGTTTAGATAAAATAAAATTATATAAGTTACTTATAAAATGTTAGTAATGGTAATTTTTGAACATATATGATTAAAATTGAAGAAATTTGTTAAAATTTTAAAATAAATTTATAATCGAATTATGAAACAATGATTTTGTTGACAGTTGGAAAAAATTAGTTTTTTTATATATATAGGGAAAAAAAAAATAATTCTTCTTAGAATCGTAAAAATTGGTGTTGAAGTATGTAGAGGGCCGCTAGAGGCCCAATCTTGCGACTTCACTTTGAATAAGGGTCATTGAAATTCCGTATACAAATCGACTCTAGCGGGTATAATTTTATTAAGAAAATCTATAAATAATAATCCCTTATATTTACCCGGGTATAGTTTTTGCTACATAGTATTTTAATTCTTGCAATCTTCTCTATCGTTTTTTATCTAAATTTATTGTTTTCTTTATGTGAAAGCAATGAACTATTATTATTTGAACTAAATTGGTTAAATTATATTTTTATAAAAAATTATATCTAAACAACACCTATTATGTCGTAGAACAACATCTCGCACGTTGATGGAGTTCAAACCCATCATCTCTAAAATCATGAAACCTCAACTTCACCAACCGAGATATGCCTCATTGGCATATAAATTTATTGGCTTAAGCATCATAGTATTATAATCGAGTTTTTCTGTTGTAGTTCATACTATTTTGCATCTTGTAGGTCACAATTTGGAATCGCAAACTCACCTTAACATATTTAGATCTTTCTTTATCTAGATTTGATCTAAGCAAACTTCCTAACTTAGACACACATCTATATAGATTTGAGCGATAAAATATTAATATATATATATATATATATATATATATTGATGGGATTTTCAAGAATGACGAATTAAAAACTCCACATAATCCATATTGCTTAATTTTCAAAATAGCAGAAGTCGATATTGTGTTGTCAAGTCCGAACAAAGGCATAGTTGTTCCATTAATTTTTATCCTTAAATTGAACAGTACTTAATCTATTTAAGTGCACATGCGTCTAAAATCGTTGATTCAGACACTACAAAGTCAGAAATCGAATTTATTGTTTGGTTGAGTTTATGGTGCGGGGATATATATATGATGATCTGAAACCCCTAATTATAAGAAATCAGGGTTCCCATTCCCTCAATTATTAGCAGCAGCTGCAGCCCTTACATTAAAAAATTAGGGTTAGGTATAGAAAAATTATCTTCACTTCTGGTCAATGCATTGATCAGTTCACACTCCTTCTCTCACATGAATATTGCTGGTGACGATCCCAATATATATTCTGATTTTGATTTTTCTTGTGCACATTCAGGATCCAAACATGGCGCAGACCTTTGTTAATTACAAGAACCCACGTCTCGAATAAGGTAATAAAGAATTGATCCAGCTCATCGTAATTCCTAAGTTCTAAAACTATATATATGTGTGTGTGTTCAAATATACTTTTGATCTTATAATTTGATATTTTGTTATTTTTATTATTTATCCAAATTTGCAAAAGAGACCTGACATTTAGCAATTTTGATCCTTCTGGTATTGAATTTTGCAAAAGTTGCTAGAATAGGTCATGTGCGCCTAACATGGTTCACTTAAATTGGGATTTTTGTTCTAATTGGTTCATTTTTGACAATATAGATGAATATTTTTTTAAAAAAAAAAAACGCGGTACATGATTTATCCCTATAATTTTTTCAAAATTTGGCATTAGAAGGACCAAAATTACGAAATGTCAAAAAGTTACAAGTCCCTGCAACTTTTAAAAAGATAAAAGATAAAAATATCAAATTATGAGGACCTGAGGGGCACATGATTTATTCCGACAACTGTTGCAAAATTCAGCAGTGAAATAATCAAAATCGCACCATATAAAAAAATTATAAAACTATTTTACAATCCTAAAAAGTTAAAGAATAAAAATATCAAAATATTGAAATTATAAGATCAAAAATATATTTAAAGCTATATATATATATATATATTTTATACTCATAATGAAAATTCAAGTGTGCGTGAAATATAAATGTAAACATGGTTACTTGCCTCAATGTCGACATTAATTATATATATGAAACCCTGCCCTTATCTAAAATCCGAGGTCGTCATGAGTTGTTGTCTTTTTGCTAATTTTTCAAATTTGAGAGAATTAAGGTATAATCACGTCATGGCGGTGTAATTTACCCATACTGTAGTAAATCCAATTGAAAGGGAACCCAATCCATTTGTTGGTCGTAATGGGGTTTGAAATTGAGAGAAACTACGCCCAACAGTGCAAAATCATTACGGAAGCAAACATGTTTTTTTCTGTATATCAATTACATTTAAATCATAAATTTTAATTATCAACAATTATATATATCCCACTATTAGATATGTTTTATAGTTAATGAATAATTATTATTACAATATATTATTAATTATTGGAAACAAACATGTTTGACAAAAGAAAAAGGTGGGCTGTCTCGGGTAGTGAGAGAGGAAATCCACGTAATTTACCCCCATCAAAATCAATTCCCTCTCAATAAGACGTCAAAACCTCCACTTTCAGCTTAATTCGTCTTGGAACGTTAGAGGATAAAGTCATTCTTACATGACATCTTAAGCTCAATCCATGGTATCAAATAGGGTTTTTCTTTTTTATTATGGAAAAAAATTCAAATAATTCTTTTATAATATTATAAATGAACGAATTATCTTCTTATAAATAAAAATAATAATTTAATCCTTTGAATTCTTTATAATATAACAATTTACTCTTATGTGTTTTTTTAATATGAAATAATTTACCTCTCGATTGGAAAAATGTTTTTAAATACACAGCTCCACCGCCTAACCAATCTAACTGTCTAATCCCCTAAGCAAAATATCTGAAAGTGTTATATCAAACTAATAAAGAAGTATATACATAAACTTTATGTAATATGAAAAATTACATCTAATATCTTTAAGGTTTGCTTTCATCAAGATTCCTCTTTAGTCAAACTTTTATTAAATTTATTGATATTAACAAAAGAAGCGAATGAAAATCAATACTTACCTTCAATTGATTAATTACTGACTTATTGCAGGTCAAACAAATCTTTTGTAACTAAACTACCCATATAACAGTGAAGATATATCTCCTTTCATGCATTAACGTGTGAAGATGTATAAGGATAATTTGATCATAAAAAAAACGTGCAACAAATCAATAATAAACCATATAACTTTTTTTGTCAATGAGTAACGAATAGAATTATTCGTTAGATGGAACTAAACCTCACAGGTATTATATATAATTTTTTAAATTATTAAACGTCAATATGTAATTACATCAAATTTTATGTAAATATAATTATCCCTTTTTTATTTAATCATAGTGGCTGAAATCACACCTAATCAACCCGATTTTTCTACGTGGTTGGAGTAAGCCACGTGCGCTCCGGGTTTTGGCCAGACAAAAATCTGAGTCAACTCTCCTTTTCTCTTCACCTCGAACGTAATTTTGTTCTTTGTTTACTTTGACCTGACTTTGGTGCCGCTTTCTTGACTTTGCTCTTTATGTTGTTCATTCCAAATAAAAATTTAAATCAAATACAAATCATCATGCTGGAATTGGATAATACATTGTATTTCCATTAAAAAAACATTTTTTAATATAATATATCATAAATACTGATTAAATTCTACAATAATTTTAAATTAATATACTCATCCAAAAAATTAGCTATAGAATAAATTAAAATTTAAATTTTTTTTAAAAAAAAAGCAAATTTGCAATTTATGAGTTATAATTCTTTAATCTCATACCAGATCAATAATGTCCGTTAAGTAAAAACTTGCTTTTATATTGCCTATGTTGAGATTATTAGAAATTAAAAGCTTCAAGCTTTATTTATTTATCACCTTTCGTGCTTGCTTCAAACATTAAATACTATAGCTGAGTTTTAATTTATTTTTTTTAACAGTAAGTTACAACAAGCTCTTTTAAAATTTGATATAATTATAAATGTGTCAGTATTTGAAAAATACCAATAACTCTATAATTTTAACGATCATTCAACGACTACAAAATTCCGTTAGTTTTTGTCCTCTTTTTTTTTTTTGGTTGTGAATTGGTTAAAATACCTTTGTGGGTCATAAGGTAAGTTTATGCAGGTTTTAAAATATTTTATGAACTAGAAGGGCAAGAATGGAATTTCATGTTGTCGATCTTTTTTTTTCAATGATCACTAGAAAAAAAATGACTATTGACTATAATTTTAATAGCTATGCACTAAAAGCCGTGGTAAATAATTTTTATTGGCTACGGTTAAATAAAATCGATACAAAAACATAGATTTTCCACCAAGAAAAAGTTTTTTACCATGGCTAAGATTGAGCTACCTTCTCAGATACCACAACCAACAACCGTTGTATGATTGTGGTCAATTACTATTTATTACGATTATTTTATCTTGACCATGGCATATTAGCAATATATTTATGGAATTCCAACCTCAAATCATAAATAAAGAAAGCAATATTAGCAAGAATTTGTTGAATTTAATGATAAAACATCGAGAAATCAAATTGAAATAGGGAGGGAAAAAAGTGAATCATGAGTTGTTTTTATGAAAAAGAGTCGTCTCAATAATTAAAACTGTTGGAAACGTGACTGCTTATGTAAGTCTATGGGAACATTTAATACATATATATTACTTGAATCATTTTGCCACCGCCAGCTTTTTATTATACCAAAATTTATTTGATTTTTTATTCTATTTAATATACGTATATTTATATAATTTTTTTTAAAAATAAAATATATAATGTTAATTTTACACATCACGTTTGACTATATAAATTAGAAAAAGAGATAGAATTTATAATAAAAAATTCAATCCCACAGTGAGGTTTGGACAAAAAGTTGCAGCCATCCTTAAATTTCAACTGAAGACAGAGCCCACGCTATGAAATAGTTGAACCACGTGTGGTCCTTTTTTCCCGAGTACAAAATTAATTTTATTTTATTTTTTATCATAAAATGATGCTGTATTTTTACATTTTATTTAAGATACATATATATAAAATATTTTTTAAAACATACAAATAACGAGAATTATATACATGTGATACGTATATATTAATTAAAAAATATGAGACATAATATTATTTAATTTTAGAAGATTTAAACTGCAAATGAAGAGGCGTCTTTTAATTTTCTTTTATACGGTATTTTAATTTCGTAGTATTCTGAAATCAAATTTCTCATGAATGAAAAGGGACATCCCACCTTTCTACACTATAGTCAAATGCATCCATCTAAAAGTTGGCAACAAAGAGAGATGCTGTTCAAATTGTGTTCAATTTTCCTTTCCTTTTACCTTTTACGTTCTCCATTTTCTAGGTGCAGGCTATGTTTTTTGGATCTTGTGTTAAAGTGAGACAAATATTAAGAAAAATCCCAAATGATTTACCTTAATTTATGTTGTACCTTTTCATATTCTTGAAATTTTTACATTAAAATTCAAAATCTACACATAATATCAGTAGTTTCCAACATTTGAACTCTGTAAATGACGTGGGAGTATCCATTTCCATTTGTTTACATTGATAAGAAAATATAGGGCGGTGGTTTGATAGTTGTGTATGCATGTTAGAATTTCCGTTCTTTTTCGTATTTTTATCGAAATGAAAGCAATAAAATATTATTTATTGAATAAATGGGTTGCAATCATCAATATTAAATATTTGTATCAATAATCAGATAACTATATCTAATCAACATACACAGTTAAAGTAAAACAACATTCTACACATTGGTGGGATTGGAACTCATGACTTTGAAGTTATGGGACCTCAACTTCATGAATTGAGTTAGGCCTTATCAGCCCTTTTTTCTTGTTAAAATGCTTAATTATTGAAAGTTGTATTAGTTCAGATTTGTACCAACCTCAGTATCAAACGAACACTCAGTCATAACTAAGCTTGCAAAAAAATAAAAATAAAATCCTTTCTCCATCCACTCTTTTTTATTTTTAGTTTTTGTTTTACTATAATCTAATTGAAATTACAGGATAAAAATTATCAATAAATAACATGTCAACTTAAATCTAAACAAAAATAGCAAAAATCATGAATGGTTATTTTTGTGAAATGACTATCAATTATCTAAAAATTGAGAATCATTTATTATTAATATGTTAAAATGTCCACTTTGACGTTCCAACCCTATACGTAAAATTTATTTATATAAATATAAAAAAATAGATGATAATAAAATTCAAATCATGACCTACAGGAAAATAATTTGTTATTAATATGTTGACAGGTTTTTAGAGGTTGACGGGATGAGACAATGTCTTCTGAGGGTCTGGAGGGGTAATAAACTACAAGTGGACGTTTGTGGTATTTATAGCTAGGGTTGGAACTTTGTAGAAAAATTAACCCCTCACTATATGTGTATATATTTATTAGTCTGCAGTGATAACGATGTGAGTTATGACTGTCATTTAAGAAGTATACGAAATATACAAATAGGGAAGGCTAAGCATACACTTAACTCAACCACCCAAGTCTTTGACCAATTATAACATCTTTAATTCAGATTAAATTTGATTGAATTATTAATTATTATGTAATTATTTATAAATATATATATATATATATTTATCATGTAATTGATAATTTGATCTAATCAGACTTAATATAAACAAAAAATTAGAATCAATATATTTATATGACGTAACTCGATGAAAAATTAACTACTTACATGCATAAAAGCAATGATCTCCATTTATTTTTAAATCTCATGAAACAAAAACCCATCAAATTTATGGTGAAAATATTTAATATTCCTAGCTACACATAATATAAGAGATTATTAAATAAATAAACTCAATGATCCAAACATCCAATAATACTAATAATCCAAAAGCACAATCTAAAATAAACTTTGCATATGTATCCAAAAAAGAAGCCATAAAAAGGAGAGAATTAAATGATGGAAAACTAATGATTTTTGTCTTTTATATTATTTCAAGAAAATAAAAAATAAAAAGTTGGGATGACAAAATATGGTCCCAAAAGTCGAATCCTTGAATACGAAGCAAATGAGGCGGTCCCCTGGGCTACCAATTGCATTTGCCTTGCCACCATCAAAACTCAGGTTTAACCCAACTCTCAATCCCTACTTTCCCTACCCCAGACCCGCACTCCCCCCCACCCCAACTGCGCGCTCTTCATTCTACATTCTGCACACTTTCACACACGATATAGGATCTCAGATTGGACCGCACCCTATGAATATTCATTTAAAATGAATTAAGTGAAAATATGAATATAAAAAAGCAAAAGCTTATTTCCACATAATAAACTTTTATATAATAAATAAAGAAGAGCCCATTAAGATTTTATTCAAACTAATTCTTGTGCCACACTCAATAAATGTGCAAAATATGATATAAATTTAAATAATTACGTGATTTTATTTTAAAAATAAATAAATAAATATGATAGTTCTTATGAATTTGATGCAATGGTATTTTTAAAGAATGTTGTGAAATTCAAGAAAATAAAAATTACAATACAATGGAGGCGGGATGATGAAAGAGGGAAAAGAAAAATTCACTTGTCACTTATTATAAATGTTGAATATCAAGGTTTTTTTTTTAATAATTGAAAAAACGAAAAAAGAAAAGAGTTAATTGATAGACGTCGTACGTATAGCATACCCAACGGTGAGTGACCCACAATAGATGGGGCGTCAAATTCGTTGACTTTGTGAATGGGTTGTGTGTCTGTGTCAGCTTTTCATTTTCATCACGTGGAAGGCGCCGCAGAGTTCGGGGCGGTGGGTTTCTATTCGCCATTGCACCTTATTGTCGAACGAACGAGTCAAACTCAGTCTTGACGACGGAACCTCTTCTCGTTCCAAGTCTAAGATGCGGGGGCCACTGCCATCTGTCAACCTACCCTGACGCACCACCTTGCGTAACTTTATCAAATCCCCCCTTACCCTTTCTCACTTCAGACTTCACTTCACACACATACACACGATTACCACTTAATTCAGACAAATCAATCCAAATTCTTTATTTCTAATATTTCTACAGTCAATTTTTCCACCCAAACCCTTTTATATAGAATCCTCCATTGCACTTTTGGGAAACTTCTCAGACCCTTACCACCTTCCCTCTCCCTTTCTTTCTTACTTCAGTTATCTATCTATATACAGACACAATTCATTCAAATTATATATCCTGAAATTTTCTAAGAGATTCTTGATATTTTTCTTCGTTTCTTGATTTTATTTATGGACAAAGGATGGGGTCTCGCCCTTGAGAATTCCGATCGAGTTGGGTTTTTGATAAGGAACCAGCCAGTTTTCGGGCTTGGTTTAAGTCATCAGAACAAGGGTTTGATTATGTTTCCTGTGAGTTCCAGCGGTAGGGAACAGCACCCCGCCGCCTCATCACCGCCGTCTGGCGGGGATCCGCTGCTGGTTATACGTGAAGTGGATTTTTTCTCGGAGAAGAAGAGGCCTGTTGATGTCGTCAAGAAGGAAGTGATCAATTCGCCTGCTGAAACCACTGCCCGCAGAGAATTGGATGTAAACCTGAGTTGTTTATGGCTAATTAAACTATAAACAAGATTGGTTGATTGTATTGCTGGATTTGTATTGATTTGTTTTTGTTCTTGGCTTTTGTTCAGACTGGTCTGCAACTTCTGACTGCTAACACTGGAAGTGATCAATCGACGGTGGATGATGGGATGTCTTGTGATGCGGAAGATAGGAGGGCCAAGATTGAGGTAATCAACTGAGGGGAATTAATGTAGTTTAATCCTTGATTAGCCATGTTATTGAGAGGGTTTTGATTGGTATGTTATTTTGATCAGCTTGGACAACTTCAAGTTGAGCTTGAAAGAGTGAACGCTGAAAATCAGAGGTTAAGAGGGATGCTTACTCAGGTGAGCAACAATTACACAGCGCTGCAGATGCAGCTTGTGACTTTGATGCACCAACAACAAAGTTCAACAACTGATAGCACACAACTACAGGAGGTAATTAATCTCTCTCCTTTTTTTTTTTTTTAATTGAACTGATATTGATTTAAGCCTTCTAATTAAGTCTTTCTTGATTAATCTTAATCGAATTATTGCTGACTGAGTGTTCTTTTCCAGATTGTTGACAGAAAATCTGAAGAAAAGAAACAGGAAAATGAAGGAGTGTTAGTTCCAAGACAGTTCTTGGACCTGTCGCCCCGTCTCACCAACCAGACCGCCGATGATCAATCGAACTCCTCTTCAGAAGAAAGAACGCTATCTGGATCACCTCAAGGAAACGTGGAGTCGTCGAGGAATAAGAGGATTGGGCGGGAGGAGAGCCCAGAATCTGAGGGCTTGGCATCTAACAAGGCTCCCAAATTGAATCTCGCCAAGCCCGTTGATCAATCAACAGAAGCCACCATGCGGAGAGCTCGCGTCTCCGTTCGTGCACGATCAGAAGCTCCTATGGTAACTACGATAGCACTGAATTTCGAAATGTATATAATTATTACTAAGATCGTTTGTTTTTTGAAGGGTTCAATATTTTCTTACTTGATTTGTGACCAATTACAGATTTCCGATGGATGCCAATGGAGAAAATACGGACAAAAGATGGCTAAAGGGAATCCATGTCCACGAGCATATTATCGGTGCACAATGGCGGTCGGCTGTCCTGTGCGCAAACAAGTACGTTGATATGTTTAAGTTCTTCAGTAGTAGCATCTTATTCTTTCTCCTTTGTTTTTTTAAAAAAAGAGATAGGTTTGTTGAAAAATCAGACTAATAGTTTTTGTGCTATGGCGATCACAGGTTCAGAGATGCGCGGAGGACCAAACAATCTTGATCACGACCTACGAAGGAACCCACAACCACCCGCTGCCTCCAGCGGCCATGGCCATGGCATCCACCACCTCGGCCGCCGCCAGCATGCTCCTTTCAGGTTCCATGCCCAGCGTCGACGGGTTGATGAACCCCAATTTCCTGGCAAGAACAATCCTTCCATGTTCATCCAACATGGCTACAATCTCAGCTTCGGCTCCTTTCCCCACAATCACACTTGACCTAACTCAGAACCCGAACCCATTACAGTTCCCAAGAGCCGCAGCACAGTTCCAGGTCCCATTCCCGCCCCACCCGAGCTTCGCCCCAGTCCCAAACCCGTCTGCCCCTCAAGTCTTTGGCCAAGCCCTTTACAACCAGTCCAAGTTTTCGGGTCTCCAGATGTCTCAGGACATGAATGAAAGCACGCAACTGCCAGGACAATCAACGCAGCACCCGCAACTTCACCAGCCGACCTTCGCCGACACCCTCAGCGCCGCTACAGCAGCAATCACCGCAGATCCCAATTTTACGGCTGCACTAGCCGCCGCCATCTCCTCCATCATCGGTGGCTCTCACCCGAATAACAATAGCAATGCTACAACCAACAACAATGGCAATGTAAATACAATAGATAGCAACAAAGCCGGTAGCAGTTTTCCAGAGAATCAATCGTAGTCACGTTCAATCAGTCATTTTACCATACTTGTATTAGATTATGTTCTTGGTTGTTCATAATTTGGGGGGTCCAACATGGAATTAACATGTTCATATTCATGTATTACCAGGGAAAAAGTTTAGGACACAAATTTAAATTCTTTCTCATGGATTTGTTCCGAAATTAGATCATACATAATTACGAAAAAGACAAAAGCGATGCATTTTGCGTTAGTCACCAGTTTCGTGTTTTTAATTACAGTACGTTAGTTGTAAAATAATGGAAAATAACAAAAAGAAAGGTAGACATATGGTGACTTGTAGTAAAGGTGGAAGACCAATTGCGAAACAATCAAACGTTTGAAAGGTATATTTTGATCTGAGAGGTCAACAACTCCGGCCATTATTGTTTGACACGTAAATTAGAAACTTGGGATAGACATGAAAAAATAGATTTTTAAGAGACTTCAAGGCAACTTCCTCGGATATTTCCAATCAAATAATGCCAAACAACCGCGTCACTACAAATTATAGTTTAGATATATGTACAAATTAATTACATGCATCATTGTATTATAAATTTTAATAGTTAATTATAATATTATATCTATTGATCTCAAATTCAACACCTAATAAATAGATAGATGCCCACAACTTGGTGCAATCGAGGCCAATAACAATGTAAACTAAAATTTCAACAACAATCTCTCTCTCTCTCTCATCATAAAACTTGTGCTATGTATAATTATATATATTTAATTAAGTAAATTCTTTATAATATATTGCAATATAAATATGCCTTTTTCACATAAAATGAAACTTTTATTTTTAATAGATAAAAGCACAGTAGTTTTGAATTTTTATATAGTTAAATTCTTACAATGTGCAAATGTCATCATGTTGCAACGATATTTTAGTTCAAACCAAACTTAATATAAGTAGATTATAATTTTTTTTAAATAAAATTTGATTTACTATTATATAATTTATATACGTATAATTAGGTAGAAGCAGCAGTTTAAATCTAGAGAAAAGGGTGATGGGAAGTAATAATAAAAAGGGGTGTAGGGTGGGGATAAGGTGCAATTGTTTAAGCGGACGAGTGAGATACGTTATTGACTTCCGTGCCACAGATGTCGTCAGTGTAATGGAAATGCCCCTTTGCCCACCAATCATCTGCTCAACAGACTTGTACTTTAATTACAAGAAATGAGAAGAGCGAACGTGTGACATTGTGGGCCGCACCGCCACCCCCACCGTACTTCATCCACCGTACAATACAACTATTACTACTACTACTGATTGACTTGGACTAATGATTTCCACATGCTTCCATGTGAATCCATTGACCAATAGGGGACGTCCCTTTTCCTCATTATTTATAGTTTTGTGTTCTTTTCCAACTACAAAATTCAATTAATCCTGCAACTTGTTAAAGGTGATCTACTTCTTTCAACTTTATAATCCCCTATTATTTACTAACACTCTAAAAAATTATTTATTGTAATACCAGATATATATAAGATACAAATTCAGATGGTCTACGTGTCGAACACATCATCACCTTTGAAGTTGATACTTTCCTATAGAATAAAATAGTTTTTTAGTCCCACAAAATAAAGGTAAAATTTATTTTGATACCACAATTACGGTAGGTGACTCTTTTAGTCTCATAAAACTCATTTTTAATTCCAAAACTATAATGCATATGATTTTTTGGGACTAAAAATACGTGATCGTAGGTTTTATGGAACTAAAAGCGACACCTGTCATAGTTGTGGTACCAAAACAAATACTGTCCTTGTTTTATGCGATTAAAAAAGATTTTGCCACTTCACTATAATACACTGACACTTGAAAAAATTACTTGGTGTTGTGTCGGATGCATGTAGGATAAAGACATAACTAGAACACATTTCAAACACATATTGGACACACTTTTTATCGTGTCCGACACGTTTAGAAATTTCTACAATTCAACAAGTTTCAGGCTAAGATTAAATACATAAAAAGTAATAATAATAATAATTCAATTCTATCTCGAAATTACTTCTAAACGCTTCTTCTTCTTCTCCGATTCTATCCCTCTCTCTCTAGATTCCAAGGGAACTCGGAATTCTTAGGATTGGTTCCATGTTTGAGCGAAAAACATAGTTACCAAGAATTTAATTGGAACTATGCGTATATGGAATGTCGACTAATCAAAAGAAAAAGCTTTTGTAGGGAAACACTGTAGAAGAGGTATTTATTTTTTAGGAAGGGCTTTAATTTTGTTGAATGAATCACATTTTCAGGAACCTAAGAATAATGGGTCTTGATAATGATTATATGGGCCATAAAGCAGCCATCTTAACCAATAAAATAATGTATTTTCAATTCAGTAAATAAGGCCGGCTAGCTAAGTAATCCGAGCCTTTTAGCCTGATCCGTAGTATTTGTCTGAATTCCAAGTGCCAAGTTCAACATAAACCAGAGCCCAAAATCTATTGGGCTTCTGAAATCATTTGGCCCATTAAATGTACATTATTAATGGCATTTAATGTTTAAATAAAATGTCAATGGTGTAATTATTATCTATTTTTTTGAAAAAAGGAAAAAGAAATTCACATTAAAAATAACCCTTTTTTTTTTTTCTCGTGAATGAGATATGCATGAATTAATATGATACGACTAAGTCGTGTGATCAAGTGCATTTCTCAAAGTAATATTTTAAAGCAACAATAGATAATATTATACGCAATAACATTTCAAAAACATTAAAGAAAGGGGTACTTCATCGTGCTCTCCAAACGCTTGATGTAAATACACATAAATTTTTATTAGTTTAAAAATTTTTATTTAGTATTTATATCGTTTGTTTTCGTCTAACAAATAGATTTCTCTATTGGTCAAAATTCATCAAAATCAAACGTCAGGGGTACTAAATATAATTTTTTAAATTTACTGAATTTTGACAAATGTAGTATCTATTTATTAAATAGAAACAAACTCCGAACATACTAAATATAATTTTTTAAACCATATGCAATCTACGTGTATTTATATCCAAAAAACAAAAGAAAAAGAAAAAGATAGTGTAATAAACTTTAAAAAATCCAAACAGACCACAATGAAATTGTTATAGCATGGAAACACAAGTGCACCTTTGAAAATCTTATATGGATCAAGAAAATGTAATACGATAATTAAAGTTAAATTGCAACAAACCCTTTTTGTTTTTTCCTATTTTCATTCATTTGTCAAAAGTTTCAAACCTAAAAAGACCCATAAAAAGCAAAAGAAAAGGGAAAAGAAAAAAAAAAGGGAAACCTTAAAACGGGTTTTCACACAAGAGGAACATGGAAACACGCAACACTCGCGTGTTAAGCTGCTCTACCTTCCCATACTTTGCTGACACGTCACAATTCAGTTACACATTCATTGTTGTATGTTTTATTCCCTCCTCAAAGCGACAACGTTTCCCCCTCACGTTACCCACCTTCCAATCTGTTCCCGTATCTTTTAAACCTGATTGGATGGAAAGCTGACGCTTCACATCTGGTGGCGCATCCTAATCTCATGGGCCAGCGACGTAACTGACCACCCTGCCCAAAAGAGAGCTTCGAATGTTCTTTGGCCCCGCTTTTTAGCGTCTCCCAAACGAGTATCTCGTGAACGCGACCTTTTTTTATCTAATATCCAATGGCTGTAAATAGAAAGCGGGTAGTTAAACCAAGGGTCAGGATTTTCTCAAGAAAGTTGGTTCTCTCTTCTATTTATACACTGCCATTCAGTCGTTTCTTCACTCAAAGCTTTTTCTCTTACTTATCCGTATTCTTTCAGCTCTCTGTAAGTATATTTTCTCTGGGTTTCTGGTTAACTTTTGGATCTTTTTTGTTTAAGGTAGCTTGTTCTAAGTAGCAACAATCTAACAGGAAGAGGGAAGAATGATATATAGAGGTTTTTGGGGTTAGATCTTATACTTGCATTGATTTTGCAGTTGCTTGTGATTAAGTTTCCTTTTCAATGTTTACGTTTTGATAAATCTAATGTAGGATATAGGTTGTGTAATTGTGAGTTTATGAATGTCAATGTTGAGTTTTTTGTTCTTGTTGATGCTTGCTTAATTAGGTTCGTCGTTTTTGTTGTTCTTTTCTTTCCCGGGGTGTTGTCTTATCTCCCTTTACTCTTTCCGGCTGAATATGTTGTTTCATGTTGAAAATGGGGAGAAAGGAAATCCTTTTATAGGAGGAATGAGTTGTTGAAATTTTTCACTTTGCATGGGAATTGTATTAACTACTATCAAATTATGTAGTAGAGAACGCAGAAGACTTTTTGGTTAAGAATATTATTGATGATTTCTTTCTAGAATTATCTTCGGCCATCTGCGTTTCATTGTAGCAAGAGAAAATTTGAAATGTCCGATCGATCAGTTTGGCATTGCTTCAGTTTTAAAAGTTCAGTTTGTTGAGTTTCATGTAAAGCTGCAAACAAATGAAGACTTGCTTTGAGTACTTGAGATATAGCAAAGTTGAGGCTGATTGAGTTTTATCTTGTTTTAGTTTGTGATAAATATATATAGAGGCAACTTGCTTTTGCTTTAACTTCTAATTTGTGTGGTTACTTGTTATCATGCATGTATGTAAGTAACGAACTCACATGTTAAATTGATTTTATAGGCCAAAATGGGAATCAGATTCAGAACTCTTGCCTTCAACCTTTTCCTTTCAAGCCTATTGTTTTCTCTTGCATTTTCTGCATCAGATGATGCTCTGATCAGAATAAGAGTGAAGAAGTTGAAGTTGGATGGAAACAGCCGGCTTGCTGCTCGTCTTGAGTCCAAGGAAGGGCGAGTTCCAGTAAGGAAGTATAGTCCCCTAGGTAAAGTGGTGAACAATGCTGACAGCGACATTGTAGAATTGGAGAACTACATGGATGCTCAGTACTATGGAGAGATTGGTATTGGCACTCCCCCTCAGAAATTCACTGTTATTTTTGATACTGGTAGCTCCAATCTGTGGGTTCCATCTTCAAAATGCTATTTTTCTGTAAGTATTGACTGTTAAAACATTTGATAAGGTTTATGTAAAATAAATGAATCGTTGTACGTCATATGCATTGATTTGTTAGAGAATGACTAGAAATTTGAAATGTGGTGTATTTTGGTGCAGCTTCCGTGTTATGTCCATTCCAAATACAAGTCAAGCCAGTCAAGTACCTATAAAATGAATGGTATGTTTTAATTCTGTTTTGCTCTTACCGATTGTATAAATTTGCAAATCTCTGAACTTCAAACATTTGCTATTAATATGAATCTTAGAGATTGCATGTACTTTTATACATTTGAAGTTTCAAATTTGAAAATTGCAGTTTTTCTGGGATCATGCTGAAATTTTTTACTGTGATATGACTAGTTTGTCGCCGAGTTGGAGTAACTATGTGCTAAAATGTGATATGGTCATCTGAAAAAAGATATATCTACAGACTTATAGGTATTCTCATATGTGTCAGGGTTGATCGTGATGTTCAAAATATTTCGTATGGATTCTCTCTAAAAATTATATAATTATGTATGGACACATATATTTGTCACATATAAAACAATAAGAAGCATTTTGGTGGATTTGTTATTGCTTGAAAGATATATTGACCAAAACTAGCATGGATAAATTTTGAGCTTGGCACCATTTCGTTACAGGAAAGTCTGCTGCAATTCAATATGGAACTGGAGCTATATCTGGATTCTTTAGTGAGGATAATGTCAATATTGGTCATCTGGTGGTTAAGTATCAGGTTATCCACTTCCTCGTTTGACTTATTATTTCTAAAAAATAAGTAATGACTAGTGGCTCATGACGGAGTAATTATCTGGCTCAGGAGTTTATTGAGGCAACAAGTGAACCAGGTCTTACATTTTTGGTGGCTAAGTTTGATGGAATACTGGGACTTGGTTTCCAAGAGATCTCAGTTGGAAATGCAACCCCTGTCTGGTATGAGTTGCATGTTTCTTCTATTTTTATTTCTCTTTTAGGCACGGAGATGGTATCTTTTTCTTTTTATTTTTTGTAGAAAGCATGTTGTGTGCTTTGAGGGAGGGGGTGATTATCCTTGTTATACATGTACTTATTATTGCCATGGGTTACCTTTTCTATAATTCTTTGTAGGTTGCATTCTGTTACTGCACTTGCATTTCTTGCAGGTACAACATGGTTAAACAAGGTCTTGTTAAGGAGCCTGTGTTCTCATTTTGGCTCAACCGGAATGAAAATGAAGAAAAGGGTGGTGAACTTGTCTTTGGTGGCGTTGATCCAAATCATTACAAGGGCCAACATACCTATGTTCCAGTGACACAGAAAGGATACTGGCAGGTTGATTATCAAGACAATTTTTGGTGGTAAGACCGTATTTTCATGTTGTGGACCATTTTCTGACTTTTTTTGGATGGATATCTGGCAGTTTGAGATGGGTGATTTTCTTATTGATGGAAAAAAAACCGGTACGTTGTCATTTAGCTGCCCATGTAATTTATAAGAAAGGCTGATATAATGTTTCCTTCCAATGATATAGTCATCATTTTTTTTCTTAGGTTACTGCAGTGGTCGATGCTCAGCAATTGCAGACTCTGGCACTTCTCTTATAGCTGGTCCAACAGTATGTTTTTCGCTCATATCAATCAAACATATCTATAACGCCATACTTTCTTGGGTTGCCAATCAGCTTCGTAATACTTGTGTGTTCTTGTTTCTTGTCTGTTTGTAGACTGTGATTGCCATGATTAACCGAGCCATAGGAGCCTCTGGAGTTGTTAGCCAAGAATGCAAGTCCGTGGTTGAACAATATGGGCAAACCATTCTGGATCTTCTCTTGGCCGAGGTAGGGACCTGCTATCTAGCATGTGATGTCATTTGCATTTTCTCCCAGCTTTTGGAGATATGCCTGCTTGTTCTTGTGGGCTGATCGTGATTCTATATTCCACAGGCAAAACCAGAGAAGATATGCTCCCAAGTCGGGTTATGCACTTTCGACGGGACTCGTGGTGTCAGGTTAGTTCCTTCAACTGCCTTTAGTGTACATTTGGAGAAGTTCTTATTCTTGAATTCGCAAAACCTTAACGAATACTTTGTGAGAGTAATATTTCTCTTCAAATCTTTTGATGCTGATTATGTCTCCGCATAGTGGGGGCATCGAGAGTGTTGTGGATGAACAAGGTGGCAGATCATCTAGCTTGCACGATGCTATGTGCCCTGCTTGTGAAATGGCCATTGTGTGGATGAAAAACCAACTCGAGCAAAACAAGACTCAAGACCGCATTTTAAGCTATGCTAATGAGGTACACTTTGTGTACTACTATGCTGTTAGTTTGTAGTTTTACTGTCTCATCTCATCCTGGACATGAGGGACTGTCGAAATTGCAGCTTTGCGAGCGTCTACCGAGTCCACTGGGAGAATCAGCAGTTGACTGTGGAAGGATCCCTTCTATGCCTAGTGTTTCCTTCACAATTGGTGGAAAAGAGTTTAAGTTGTCCGCAGAACAGGTAGAAGTTCATTTGGAATATACTTGAGCATTGATGTTGCTGTTTATTCGTGTTTTAAATTTGACCCTGAGATGGTGGATAATGGTGCTTTTCTGGTGTTAATCAGTACATACTTAAGGTGGGCGAGGGTGCTGAAGCACAGTGCATCAGTGGTTTCAGCGGTCTAGATATTCCTCCTCCTCGCGGTCCTCTCTGGTAATTATCGCCTGAGTTTCAAATTCATTGCCAACTTTTTTTGGACAATTTCTACCTTAATGTGCTGATGACCTTTTTGATGCTGTGAATGTTATATGCAGGATCCTGGGAGATATTTTCATGGGTCCATACCACACCGTGTTTGACTATGGCAAACTGAGAGTTGGGTTTGCTGAGGCTGCTTAGACAACCTCCCTTTTAGTGTTGAGCATAGTTACTATGTTCATCTGTTTGCAAAAAATGTGGTTAAAACAGTTGGTTTTGAAAGGTGTTGGCTTTTGCCCTGAAGATTATAATGTAAATATACACTCCCTGTTTAACCTAATATGTACAATTATTTGCTTTAAG